>NC_141025.1:18360833-18531666 GCF_052040795.2 Danio rerio
TTTAAAGGGCTAGTTAACCATAAAATTAACATTTGCTGTTAATTTATTCACCCTCAGGCCATCTAAGCTAATCATTTTTTTTCCCCAGTGGAACATTACAGGTGATTTTTAGCTGAATATTTAGTTTTTGATGACTTTTATATTATATTATATTATATTATATTATATTATATTATATTATATTATATTATATTATATTATATTATAGTATAGTATAGTATAGTATAGTATATTATATTTTGCTCATCAGTGAAGATGTTCACATCCATATGTATATATATATGTGACTAAATAATATGTAGGTTAGCATATACTCCATTCAGCTGTTTTTTATAGTAGACATTTTACATTTTGTGGCAAGTAGCTGTGTAATAAGCAGGATGAAATGCATTCAGGTGGTTGTTTTCTTACAAAGTCTTACACCAAACACTGTTAGCCCTTATTCCGTGATAACAACCATCTGGATGTACTTTATTCTGCTTATTACATGACTGTATAAACTGGAGACTTGACTACACATTTCGGATTGGTCAGTCGTGACATTCCAAGGTAGGCTATTCCCAGATAACAACCACTAAATAACATAGGCTAATCCGTGAACTTTGAATCATCTTGACCATCAGTAATTACATTTACACTCACATTCACATGCATCTGCTTGTTTGTCAAGACACAGTTTTTAACTGTTTGGTGTGCCTTCTTGTGAATGAATAATATATAGGTTAGTAAAGGCTTTTTTCAGCCAGTTTCTGTCAGTTTTGCATTTTTTACTATTTGGCGCCATCTTGTGACAGAATAATGCACAGGTATACTCCATCAGCTGCTTTCGAATTTGTCAGTTTTGCATTTAGTTAAAGAGTTAATAGATACTGTTACGGCTCAGAACAATGTTTCGTATTTAATTTTGATGTTTTGTGGCATCAAATGTAATTATTTACAGTTACTTTAATAACAGAAACTGAAAACTTTTCTAATTTCTACAGCTAAACTAAAATAATATTAAATAATAATTATTATTATTAAATATAATTGTACACATTTTTACTTTTGTTTTTTGTTTTAGTTAAATTTGTTGTCATTTTGTCTTTTGCCGTTTGTATTTTGCCGACCATCTGTGAAAACGTTCACACCCACATTCACATGTATCTGCTTGTTTGTCAAGCCTGGTTTTGACTGTTTGGTGCGCCTTCTGGTGAATTAATATTGCGTAGGTTAGTATATGTTTTTGTTAAGCCAGTTTCTGTCAATTTTGCATTTTTGACTGGTGCCATCTTGTGACTGAATAATGCACAGGTTAATGTATACTCCATCAGCTGCTTTCATGTCTGTCAATTTTGCATTTGATGAAAGACTTTATATATACAATTATGGCACAGAACAATTTTTAGTGTCAACTTTTTATGTTTTGTGGCAGTTAGCCGTGTAATAAGCGAGATCAAATACAACCAGGATGGTAGTTTTTGCAGATTAATGCCCTTCATTCTTATACAACCTGCCGATAAGCCTTTCGGGCTTAATTCTGCAATAACAACCTCCTGGATGTACTTTATTGATCGTATCATATCAAATTGTATTGTATCGTATTGTTATGTAACATTTTGAATCATAATATCATCATATCATATTGTATCATAATAATTTTGCATCGTATCGCACCATATCGTATTGTATTGTATTATATAATATATGTTGTATTGCTGTTATTTCGTTAGATTATGTTGTCATATTATTTTAGTTTCCTTAACAAAAACTTTACATTCAGCATAGTTGTTTTCCATCTGTTGTCCGTGACATTTGAACAGCCTGCGCTTTCCTGTAGTCTCTCATCTTTCCTCACTCTCTGCTTTCCTCCCACATCAACTCACACTCTTCTCTTCCTATATGCATCATTATCATTACTCTCTCTCTCTCTTTCTCCTCGATCTGATCAATAGTTCTTAATCCATCCTCTCTTTGCTCCAGTCACTTCCCATAATGCCCCAAGGCAAAGTCACATGTCAAGCGGCTGCATGAATTTGATGCCTTGATCATATCAAAGTGTGGGCGTCTGCGTTTGATCCATCATTTATGCCGAGGTCAAGGAAAAGCCGGTGTCTTCTCATCTCCCAAGCAACACGACTGCAACATTATTCTGGCAAAGTTCTGCGAGAGCTCTTTGTTGACCTCCAGTCGGGATGTCGATGTATTTATAGACAGAATCATTGGGATTATTTTTCTTTCCTTTGCCTTTGTGTGAGAGAGGCTCCTGGAAATGTTTGGCCTTCCGTTGCGGAGGAGAGCTTATTTAGAAACGGCTTTGTATTAAAATGCAGCGGAGTCAAAACATGGTTTGAAGGGGGCGACAGCTTTAAATGTGCCGATGACGTCATGAATATTAACTTGGTTACTCTTAGGGATATTTAAGTGTTTTACTTTAAGGTCTGTATTGTTAAATTACAGTTAGGATGAAATATTTCATCCTAATGCATTAGTTAGGATGAAATATTTCAACTATGAAATGTTACCAATAGTTGATTGTTTACTGTTTTTATTTTATATTTTTATGTCATTTATTCATTCATTCATTTTCTTTTCGGCTTAGTCCCTTTATTAATCTAGGGTTGCCACAGCGGAATAAACCACCAACTTATCCAGCATATGTTTGACGTAGCGGATACCCTTGCAGCTGCAAACTATTACTGGGAAACACCCATACACACTCATTCACACACTTACACTGTGGATCATTTAGCTTAACCAATTCACCTATAGCGCATTTGTTTGTAATTTTGGGGAAAATCTGAGCATCCGAAAGAACACGGGGCGAACATGCAAACTTCGCACAGAAATGCCAACTGACTCAAACAACCTTCCTGCTCTCAGGCGACAGCGCTACCCACTGCGCCACAACCATATATTAAAACGTATATTAAAACAACTTAAGTAATTTATTTTTTAATAATTTAAGGTATTGCATAAAATATATAAACTATGAAATATTATAAAATATATGCAAAATATTAAATAAATAATATTATAATTTTATATAATATAATTATATATAATATAAAATTTGCAAGCTTATTTAATTAATATTTAAAAATTTTATTCATTGTTAAAAAGGCTAAGAACTTTTTTAAAATATATATATTTTGCTTATTTTAAGGCATGTTTTATTCACATTTTTATGTGTCAGTAATATGTGATGATATAAAAAGCTAAAAAAAAAAATGCATTGTTTATTCATGATAGTTAACAGACCATTTTTATGTACTATTTATTTTTATATTCACAAACTTTTAAGAAAGTGGCCAAAGCAAAATAAAGACTATAGCAAGGTAGATTAAAACAACAACAATTTAAATTAAAAAAATAAAGTAATGCATAATAAATAAATGCAAGAAAGTAACTACACCACAACATCTTTATTTCATTTAATGTTTAATGTTTCATTTAAGAACTTTTAAAAATATTTTATTTATTTTATTCAAGTTTTATTCATATGGTTTGTAAGTAATATGTTATGATAAAAAATATGCTAAAATATTGTTTATCCATGACCATTAACAGAGCATTATTATTATTATTATTATTATTATTATTATTATTTATTTATTTTTATTTTTTTTACATTTATTTATTTATTTACGTTTTTTTCGCATTCTATTTTTTATTACATTCTTTACAAACTTTTTAATAAAGTGGCCAAGGCAGAATGAAAACTGTAATAAAAATGTATAATAAAACTAAAAAAAAAAAAAAATTGAGTGTGCAGTGGGTAGAACGATCCCCTCACAGCAAGAAGGTTGTTGGTTCGAGCCTCAGCTGGGTCATTTGGCATTTCTGTGTGGAGTTTGCATGTTCTCCCCGTCTTCGTGTGGTTGTCCTCCAGGTGCTCAGGTTTCCCCCACAGTCCAAAGACACAAAGTATAGGTGAATTGGGTAGGCTAAATTGTCCTTAATGTATCTGTGTGAAGGAGTGTGTATGGGTGTTTCCCAGTGTTGGGTTGCAGCTGGAAGGGCATCCGCTGTATAAAACATATGCTGGATAAGTTGGTAGTTGATTCCGCTGTGACAGCCCCAGATAATAAAGGGACTAAGCCGAAACGAAAAGGAATGAATATTTTTGTATATTTTAGTTTATTTTTAGTATATTTTATA
Source organism: Danio rerio (assembly GCF_052040795.2). Taxonomy (NCBI): domain Eukaryota; kingdom Metazoa; phylum Chordata; class Actinopteri; order Cypriniformes; family Danionidae; genus Danio; species Danio rerio. The sequence continues at coordinate 18,364,974 of NC_141025.1, forward strand.
TTAATATTTTGAATGCGTCAGCAATATGTGATGATGATAAAAACTAATTTTCATTGTTTGTCTTTGACAGTTAACAGAACAGCATTATTATTGTTATTATTATTATTTGTTTGTATTTTATTTATTCATGCGTTCACAAACTTTTTAATAAAGTGGCCAAAGCAGAATCTTTTTTGGCCAAAAGTACTGTAACTGATGCCTTTTGTAATTTGTCATGCTGGTTGGATCTGCTCTCAGTCCCTCGAGACTGAAGTCCAAAGTGAGTCAAGTTTCCCTCTGGGCCGCTGAGAGCGAGAGTCGCCTAAAGTGAACACTAACAGATACAGGCCTGCGCTCAATTATTTAAAGCCTGTAGTGTTGTGTTCACTCACTGCCTGCACTCAAGTATGTGTGTTAGTGTGTGTGCGCATCTAAAAGTATAGAATTGATCTTTGACCTTCACCTCATCTTGACCTCTGAGTGTAATTATAGATTAAAGCTGAGCTTGACCCTGCATGACTGACTGCTGACCTTGAACAAATTGACTCATTCTGACAACAAAAAATATATTTATGCAAAACAAAAACCTTTATTCTCTTTTACTTTAGTTGTGAAATATTTTGTTGGCTATATTGTTTTTAATTAGAGTACTTTGTAAATCTCTTTGGGTCAAATCATTTGCTAAATGCATACATTAAATGTAGTTTAGAACAGAATGTTTAATATAAATTGTTATTGAAATGTTTACAGTTATGTTTTCAAAAAACTGTTTTCAATTATTTACTAAAAGATAGATAAAATTATTTGTTGACTTTTCATTTTTTATTTAAGCATTAGTAATGTTTATGTGATTTAGTCATTTTTGTTTAAATGTTTACATTTAATATATTTTAATATATGTATTGTATTTTTTTCGTTTCAGTATTAATTGTAATATTTTAAATATAGTTAAATTAATTTTTGTTAACAGTGGTCCTATGTTATTCATGGGAGTTAAGTTCTAAAAATAGCCACAATAGGCGAGATCCGCAATGTCAGCTTTTTTTTACAAATATTATGTTGTTTTAAGGCTGTAAAACCCTTCACTACACACTTTATACAAATTTCTCAGACAGGCATTAACATTTTCACACTTTTCTCTCTTGTTTAAACACTCTCAAAGGTCAAAGCTTTACAGAAAAATAAGTCTAATATTATAGAATGAAACCAAAGATCAAAACCTGTTTGTCAGGTACAAAAATTCATCGCTTTGTGTGGATAATGTTGGCATCCAGCGTAATGTTCTTTTTTCCTGCAATAACTGATCCACAAAGCTAAAGCAGACTCCATGCTTAAAGTGGTCGCACACCCGATTGCGCTGCGCACATGACAATAGGAAGTAACACCAGATCAGATGTCACATATTATTTAAAATGAAATTATTTAGATGGCGCACATTTCCCAATGAGAAATAAGAGGAAAAAATACTAATTTAACCAATTTACATTTTCGGAGTGTATAAACAATATATACAATTATTAAGTAATAAAAATAAACTCCAGATAAACATTTTTAAATAAATCATGCTTGCCTTTCATTTTAAACAGCTACAAAAACATGTCAAATCCAGTTAACAGCTAAAAATAATAATTTCTTACTCACCAAGGAGAGATGAAGATGAACAAGAAAAATTAAGAAGAATGTGTCTCGATTAAGTATAATGGTTTTCTGTTGTCTCGGCCGATTTTATGTATTTCACTCGCACTTCTCTCGTTTCCCTCTATCACTTATTGTCAGCTTCCTTTCCTTAATATCTGAAACCTTACAGCTGTCTTTCAGTCAGTCACCGAAACGATATGATTTTAGACCGTTTGAATGATCTACACGGCTGTCTCAAGTTATCTAGTGTCGTTCAATCTACTCATGCTGCTTAATCAAAATGACTCTCCATCACTGTCTGTCCTCTCACTCACAAAAGGGGCGGAGCTAACCTCCGACCTCAACCAAGTCAAAACGTATTTTATTCTCCATTTATTATTATTATTTAAACACTAAGTATGAAGCATAATTGAACTGTATTCAATATTTCTTTACTCAATCATGAAATAAAATGTTAGAATATAAAATAAACTATTTATAATTTGCTTAATTTGGCAAGCTGAGCGCATTCTGTACTATAAAGGAGAAAAGGAGGAGATTGGTTGACAATGGTCCACTGCCAAGCAGAACACAATGTGCTGTAAAAAAAAACAAAAAACGTATGTCAAATTGCACGAAACTACAAGGCCGCAAAAAGTGAACCGCGTTGCAATTATTATACTAATAATTTTAATTTATTACATTAATCATTTAATTATTAAAAAATGTATTATGTAATTAGTTGTAATATCCATAACCATACCATTGACACTGACTACTCTAATAAACATTTGTTTTGTTTTATTCATTTATTCATTTTTTTGTTGGCTTAGTCCCTTTAATTAATCTGGGGTCGCCACAGCGGAATGAACCGCCAACTTATCCTGCTCGTTTTTATGCAGCGGATGCCCTTCCAGCTGCAACTGTTTTGTTTTATTTAAGCTTGATTTGACTGTTTAGAAAATGCCCTCTAAAAAGAAGAGAAAACATTGAATACTGAATGAAAATATTCTCGTTGAGTAAATTTTTTGCGGACCAAAAGATGTTATAGATAAAAAGACTTACAGAGAGACAGACAAATATACTTGATTTGAAGAGAGCCTTGACTTGACAGAAAGACTGATTTGAAGACAGCCTACAGACTTGCAGAATAGAGATAGACAGAAAGAAAGGCTTAGAGAGAGACGGACTTACACAGACAGACGTAGACAGAAAGACAGACTTACAGACAGACAGAAGAACAGACAGACTTACACCAGACAAATAGACACACAAATAGACACAGAAAGACAGACAGACAGATAGACTGACAGACTTACACCAAACAGATTGATATAATTAGAGAGAGACAGACAGAGTTACAGAGAGACAGACAGAAAGACTGGCAGACAGACAGATTTACAGAGAGACAGACAGAAAGGCTTAGAAATACAGGACGGACAGATTTAGAGACGGACAGGCGTACAGAGAGACAGACAAAAAGACAGACGTACAGAAAGACAGACAGATAGACTTACACCAAACAGATAAATATGATTACAGAGAGACAGACAGAAAGACTGACAGACAAACAGATTTACAGAGAGACAGACAGAAAGGCTTAGAAAGACAGGACGGACAGATTTAGAGACAGATAGGCGTACAGAGAGACAGACATAAAGGATTAGAGAGACAGATGGACAGATTTAGAGACAGACAGTCATACAGAGAGACAGACAGACATACAGAGAGACAGACAGAAAAACTAAAATATCAACATAGAGATAGACAGACTTACAAAGAGACAGACAGACATGTACATAGAACGACTTGTAGACAGACAGACAGTCTTACACAGACAAACATACGTAGGCAGAAAGACAGGCAGACTTACAGACAGACAGAAGGACATACAGAAAAACTGAGAAATTGACATAGGGATGGATAGACAGACTTACAGAGAGACAGGCAGGTAGACAGACAGACAGAGACATGTAGACAGACAGACTTACAGACAGGCAGACATCCACCAGACAGAGAGGCAGACATACAGAGAGCCAGACAGACAGGCCCTCATCATCGCTGCACGGGTTCAGAGCCCAATGATGTCACTGCTGTTCTCCCGCCATGCCTCTGACACCCAAACGTATCGTCAGAAGCTGCAGATCTGCTTTTGCATATTTTTCACTCTCTCTTTCTGGCATCCCATACTGCTGGAATCAGTATTCATCCAGACTCATCCCCAGGCGGACGCTGCTGATGTGGAGCCAACATGGCTGCCTGTCGTCAGGCTAGTTTCTCACTCCCCCTCCAAGGCCAATTCATTCCCAATCTCCTCAGCGTGTGACAGGTGCAACTGTGTTATTGATTTGGGCAGTCGCTTTTAATGTGGTCCGGGATGCGCAACGCTTATTGTCTTCCCCCCCTCGGCGTGCGTGTCTATTAAAATGCTGCCAGGAAAATGTTCTGAAATATTAGACAGTTCCTCGCGTTCCCATTTCAGCTGAAATATATGAGGCCAAAACCCGAAGCCACAGGGTCCAGAGCGAGACTCATGGTGAATAAATCACACCCGCTCGCGAGGGAGTCTGTAAATAAAGCACGCACAGCCAATGTGAAGAAAGCTGTTTAAATGTCAAAACCATCTTCACGGGAGACGACAGGAGAAGCTGTAATGTCCAATGTAAACAAAAGACGACATTTTATTGTATTGCTCACTGCGCCCGTCTCACATGTTTTTATACTCTGGCAGAGTCTGCTGCATTTAGCACAGGATTTCATTTCTTTTTTTGTAAAATTGTGTATAGCGTAATATTGTTTTAAATTACATTAAATACATATACTAGTATTCATTTATACTACACTTTAAAAATAATGTTTAGACCAAACAAAAACATTAACGCAACAGTTTGCATCAATATATTCAAGTTACGACAACATCTAACAAAATTTAGACAACACATTTTAATATGTTAGCCAGATTACCTTTACTCTTCAATCAGAGGTGTTTTTACATAGCATGTACTCCATTTTTAAGTCGTGTACTCAAAAAGTTTTTTTTTATTAAGATTTAAAACTATTAAGCTTTCAAGTTGAGAACCTCAAATAAATTAGGTAGCTGAAATTGTTTAGATTTTTTGCTTGTTTTTAAATTTACTGTTCATTTAGTTGCTTGTAAGAAACTTGTTTTTTAGTTGCTATTTAGTTGCTTGTAAGAAACATTTAACAATTTTTTTTTCTATTAAACCACAGATTTTCATTGTTTTACAAAACAAAAACATATATTGTCCCATATAAACACTATCAAAAATTACAAAAAACATCAGTGTGTAGACTTAAAAATACAAAACAACTTCATGAGAAGGAAAAATTAAATTATCAAATTATTTCCAATTTCTTTGGGTTGCTGCAAGTTAAATATTGTTTTAAAATAATTGACATATTTTTACCTTTTAAATTAGCAGTATTTTTAAGTTGATGTAATTATCAATATTTATCTGTTTTGAAAACTTGTTCTGGCAACTTAAATGTTTAATTTAATCAGCAATTTAGAATTTTTAAGTTACGACAGTATATTAAACTATGTGGTAACAGACCACTTGTGTGTATGTATTGTATGTATATATTGTATGTTACATCATATGTTATTACCAAAATGGGCTCATTCCGAAAACATAGCCCTATATACATGTAGGGGAATTACCAACCTACGTCACACATGACGTTACACGGGTTCAACCGTGCATTCCGGTTGCAAAAAAAGACCGGTTGCAACAGCAGACATGTTGGGTTGTGCGGTAGGATGCCAAAACCTAAATTTTACCGTACACCACACTGCTTTTAATGCCAACCGTAGACATGTTTGGCTAACAGCCATTATAAGAGCTGAATGGAGTGAGGACCTAATTAAAAATGAAGGACTCTGCTGTTCTCATTTTATATCAGGTAAGTTCACGCTCTGCTGAATTATACACATAACTCATTTTTGATTGCAGCAATGATTTCAGCAAAAACAGTTAAATACCTGTATGGTTAATTAAACTGCGGACACTAAATGCTTAGAATGAAATGTAAACATGTAACTTATATATAACTTACACTTACCCCGCCGTACAGGTGCAGTTCGCTGTCAGAATGCAGTTGTTTTGTATGTTAATGATTGCCCAGGCCTTGTATAGCTCTGTCTTCTTTCCTTGTCTTTGGCTAGGCAGAACCTCGGTTTTTAGCACTACACAGTTATGAATCTGGTAATCATGGAACATTATTTCTTGCACATGACCACACAGAACAAAATTGTTAGCATCCAAATACTTGTGGGCCTTTAACTTCTCTGTTGTAAAATTGCTTGGAGTTTCAAAGAGTTGGATATTTCGGGCTGAATACTTGGGCATTTCGTCTTTTTCAATATCCATTGGGAGGGTGCTATCTATAGCTATTTATGGACCTGTCAGACAAACGGCGCTCACTTTAATATTAATTTTTCCAAATAACTATGATTATCACTGGGTGGGTCATTATGTATATGTATATATATGACCTATATATGAGACCTTTAAACCTTACACAAAACACCTTTTCGCCCTGATAAAAAAAAAAAACTAATAATAATAATAATATATATATATATATATATATATATATATATATATATATATATATATATATATATATATATATATATATATATATATATATGTATGTATGTATAAATATATATATATATATATATATATATATATATATATATATATATATATATATATATATATATATATATATATATGTATGTATGTATGTATGTATGTATATATATATATATATATATATATATATATATATATATATATATATATATATATATATATATATATATATATGTAATCAATATAACTTATTTCTAATACAACAACAAACTTTGTACTGCATTGTTTGTCAGTCCCTCTTTGTAAATGCTAGTGCTCCTATTTTTTTTTTTTTCTGCAACCTCGCTGCTTGTGCATCCTGAATGTCTACGAGCTGGTATTTCATCTATACATTTCTAGAGATTGCGAATTATGTAGCCAGAGGTACGTATGCATTTTGTCTTTAAACCAAACGCTATTGGGCGGTATGACGCTGTTCCTTTTTGCGCTTACCAGCTGACCACTTACTTCCATGTGGTTTGCTTTTTCACTGTTACCAGTTTGTTCAGTAGCTTGCCATGTACTTTTTCAGACTTGGGTCAATCTGTGCTTTTGAAAACACTATTGGTTGGGTTTAGAAGAAAGGAGGAATGTGGGTCAGTCGATCGGTCAGCCAGCCAGCCAGTCAGTCGACAGCACCCCCTGGTGGATTTACGCGAGAACACCAGGCGAGAGAAATTTGAGATCTCAAAAGCGTACACAGCAGCTTCGGTGGATTTGTGAAAACAAAAACTGCAAAAAACATACCTCCTGGGACATATTTGGCATGCTTCAGAAATGTATATATCGATAGGTTTTCAGAACAAGCCAGGGTTGTAAATATTAGTGTTAAAATAAATTATTTAAATTCAATAACTTTAAATACAATATTTAATGCTATGTTTATTATAACATATATATTGTAATATAATATATGAATATAAATGAGACCTTATATAAAAAATGTTACATAATTTTTGTACTGTGTTATATAACAGTACAATAATTTAAATAAAATATAAAAAGATATACCTAAATATTATGTAATATACAATTATTTATATAATAATACATATAAGGGTGGCATGGTGGCGCAGTAGGTAGCGATGTCAGTGTCACCTCACAGCAAGAAGGTCGCTGGTTCAAGCCTTGGCTGGGTCAGTTGGCATTTTTGTGTGGAGTTTCCATGTTCTCCCCATGTTGGTGTGGGTTTCCTCCGGGTGCTCCGGTTTTCCCCACAAATCTAAAGACATGCACTATAGGTGAATTAGGTAAGCTAAATTTAGTGTATGAGTGGGATTGGGAATATATGTATGTTTCCCAGTGATGGGTTGCATAAGTAAAATAAAACATAAGTTCTTTCCGCTGTGGCGAACACAGATTAATAAAGGGACTAAGCCAAAAAGAAAATAAATGAATGAATGAATGAATAATTCTACATATATGTGTAATTACATATAATTATTATGCATACTTCACTAGTATAACATTTCACTACATGTGTAATTATGCATGTATATACATATGTATTCATTGTATTTTATCATATATTGTTGTATTTATTTTACATCTATTTAGCACTGACTGTTCAAAATGACCTTTTTACCATATTAATCTAGCATAGCATTTGATTAGTAATGTGCATTGCTAAGCACTTCAATTAGACAACTTCAATTAATTTTGGGACCCTCAGATTTCAGATTTTCTAGCATAGCATGAAATGGTATCGAAGTATTCCAGCAGAGTTTTTTTCAGTGTCGTGCTCTTTTCACTGTACTATTTTTGAAGGCTTGCCATTGTGTTTCTCACTCCAAATGCGTCTTTGTTTCTCGGAAATTCAAAAGTGTGTTTTCAGTCTGTCTGTTGTGAATGAATTTGCTTCATGTCTTCCTGTTTGTGTCCTCTTGCTCTCTGCTCACATCTACCCTTTTTCTGTTCTGGCCCTCTTTGGGGTTCAGTCGGGCCTCTGTTTGCCGCATAGGATGTAGGTGTGACTGATTATACTGCATTCAAAGTGCACTTTAATTCACACCCTGAAACTGACACACAGTCTTATTACAGGCTAACAAACATTACATTTAAAGAGTTGTTACCAACATGCCCATGTAGAGGAGTGCAGGGGCACAACTTAACACTTTGTGACTTTCTTGGGTTTCTGTGAAACTATTTGGGATTCCTAATTTCTTATAATTTGTCCTTTTACAAACATGTGATTCTGTTTCATAATTACACAGTGTTTTTTGTCATCATTTACAGCAAAAACATATATATGTAAAATGTGACAATCACAAGTAAAACAATATACAAAACAAGCTACTTAGCAAACTGACCACACCAGAAAAGTTGTCCATATAGAGCTAGACAGATGAGGTGAACTTATTCGATTACAAATCATAAACAACATTACATTGTTTTGTGATATTTATTAGGTGTTTTGGAAAAAAGTCATAAAATAATCCTGTATTCATTGATAATATGGCTCTGTAAATATTAGTGAAAAGGAACAAAAGTTGTTGGAATCATACTGCCCCGTAAGATTCATTTACTTTGAAACTCCAGTCAAATGCATTTTATTAATTCTTTATTAATTAACTAATTTCTGGAGGAGCATGCGCATGTTTTGACAATTGTAATTCAATAGTGAAAATCATTCAGCATAAAACCAAACCCTCATAAATATCAAGCTTATCCTTCCTTTATTATCTCTGGATGTCAGCATCCCTCCACCACTCTAACACCTGAAAAGCCAATCTCTACTTTAACCGAGGAGGAGTGTTCAGTTGCTAGGCTCGGACTCCATCTCTGTCTTTCCTGACTAGGGGAATAACACGAGTTAGGGTGTCTCCGAGCTCAGAGCCTTTTCCCTGAAAGGCACACCGAATATGCTTATTCTTTATTAATTCATATATCTGTAAGATGTATCTCGTAAAAAAAAGTATTACAATATAGCAGTTTTTGATTAGTATTGTCCATTGCTAAGCACTTCAGTTAGACAACTTTAAATATTTTTTGAACCCCCAGAGTCCAGATTTTCAAATAGATATATCTCAGCCAAATAGTACCCTATATTATCCTTTCCAAAATGAATACCAATAATTAATGGAAAGCTTGTTTATACAGTTTCATGTGATCTATAAAATGGCCATTTACAATTGAAGTCAGAATTTTTAGCCCTCCTGACAGATTTCTCAACACAGTTTTAATAACTCATTTCTGATAACTGATTTATTTTATCTTTGCCATGAATGACAGTACATAATATTTTACTCGATATTTTTCAAGATAATAGTATTCAGACAAAAGTGCAATTTAAAGATTAGGGTAATTAAGCAAGTTGTTGTATAGGCAAGGCACATTTATTCATATAGCACATATACAATGGTAATTCACAGTGCTTTTCATAATCAATAAAAATAATAAAGGATTGAAAATGACTAAAACAGATTAAAATGTGCTTAAAAAGGTTATAAAAAGAATGAAAAAGAAAATAAAGACATAATAGTGTGATCTGTCAGACTAGCACAGTGATCATTCCGTAAAGGTACAGCTAAACAGATGTGTTTTCAGTCTTGATTTGAATGTGCCTAACGTTGGAGCACATCTGATCCTTTCTGGAAGCTGATTCCAACGGCAGAAGGCGCAGTAGCTGAAAGCTTTGACTGAACTCTTAGAATTTCTAATGTACTTGTTCCTAAAAATCTGAGTGATCTATTAGGTTTGTATTCAGTCAGCATATCTTTAATGTATTGAGGTCCCAGGCCATTTAGTGATTTATAGACAAGTAGTAAAACTTTCAAATCTATTTTGAATGTCACTGGGAGATGCAAAGACCTGAGGACAGGTGCTCTTATTTTCTGGTTCTAGTCGGAATCCTGGCAGCAGCATTCTAGATGAGCTGCAACTGTCTATTTGGGAGGCCAGAGAGGAGTCCATTACAGTAATCCACTCTACTGGTGATAAAACCATGATCAAGTTTCTCTTGTATAGTATAATGATGGTTTGTTCACAATAATATTTACCTGGAAATGGTTTTAAAAATATTAAAAAACTACTTTTATTGTAGCCAAAATAAAACAAATGAGACTTTCTCCAAAAGACAAAATACTATAGGAAATACTGTGAAAAATACATTGCTCTGTTAAACATCATTTGGGAAATATTTGAAAAAGAAAAAAGTATGACTGATTTTGTGGTCCAGGTTCACATGTGGTCAAAAAAATATTCAACAAAATCTTCAACAGATTACACAGTGTTGATATGGCAACTAGTAAATAAGCTTTGTTATGTTAGCATGTGTGGAAATGTTCAATCCACGTGCACTATTTGTCCCCGCTCACCTCTATACAGTCAAACCCAGCGTGCCTTTTGTTGCCATTACTTTCTAGAGCGGGAGAACTGTAACCACTGACTGAGCTGTTTGCTTTGAGCGGTTTGACATCCACATCGCCTAACAAGAAAATCCCACCTGAATAAGAGCATGATTGACAATCGGCTAAGCCACTTTGTTTGTGCTAATGCCTTGGACCCACAGTGGATGACTTGTGACAAGTAGAGCTGAGCAATTAGGATTTGTTTAGCCTGTGCTGCGCGGGACAGGGACTCGATGAATGGCTCGCTCTAATCCACGGCACAGACGCACACAAATGTACATGAAACATCCACACACACAAAGGCGCCGCTGAACTCTGCTGAATTTCCATAGAGCACATGCAGCCTTTTGAACTGAACAGTGCAATGAGAGTTTTTCCGTGTCCCTGTCTGTAGTATTTTGTCTAATCTTTTATTTTGTGTGCAAGCTATAGGAAAATGTGTGGTAAAACCCTGTGTGGGAGGTTGAGTGTAGCCTCGGTATATACCGGAAAACGTAAAGACATTCACACACACACACAAACAAACAAAAAAAGACACTAAAACTGTGCTTATGAGTCTGCTGGTCAGAGTACAATCTGTGGTTTGAGACTGAAAAAAATATACTTTGAATAGTTTAGTAAAAAAAAAAAATTATATGCAAAAAAGATAATGGGCAGCAAGATAGATATGTTTCTTCAGCGTTTCTTTTCATTCATTATAAAGGGAGGCAATAGGAACCTTAATTAATTAGTTTGTTAATTAATTTGTGTATTTAAGTCCTGAAAGAAAATGTCAGAGTAAAAATAGTAGATTTTCCAGATATGCCAGATTGGAGACAATGTTTATTTATGTAGTTATTATTTTAAAGTCTGAACTGAAAGTTGCTGAGACTTTTATTTCAGTATGTTGATGTACTTCCAACTGAAACTGGAATATTCAGTAGGGGGCCATTTTGTCCATCTTTTCCTAATAGCAAACTAATGATAAGAGAGGTGTGGTTAAGATTATTGTGGCTAAAGCGTCAAACTGAACTTTGAAGCGTTTAAGATTACCAAGATTTTTATTTTATTTTGTTTGATCGGATTGCACAGATTAATTGTTCATTTAAGGCAGGGGTGGCAAACTGCATAGACCTACACATTCTAGTTCTAACCCTGCTTCAATAAACCTACCTGTAGGTTTCAAACAAGCCTAAAGGACTCAATTAGTTTGATCAGATGTGTTTAATTATGGTTGAAACTAAACTGTGCAGAGCTGTGGCCCCCCAAGAACTGAGTTTGACACCTGTGACCTAAGGAATATCAATGTGTGCTAGCAAAATATACTTTTTGCATGTTGATTCCACACAGACTTTACATTTATTTTATTTCAGTTTGTCCACTTAGAGACAGACAGACAGACAGAGAGACAGACAGACAGACAGACAGACAGACAGACAGACAGACAGACAGACAGACAGATAGACAGATAGATAGATAGATAGATAGATAGATAGATAGATAGATAGATAGATAGATAGATAGATAGGTAGATAGATAGATAGATAGATAGATAGATAGATAGATAGATAGATAGATAGATAGGTAGATAGGTAGATAGATAGATAGATAGATAGATAGATAGATAGATAGATAGATAGATAGATAGATAGATAGATAGATAGATAGAATTTTGTGTATTTCTCATTTTAGTTTGTTAACTGTTTCAGTCAATGTAAGTACTCCAGAGTAAATACTTTGTTTGTTTTTTTGTTTGTTTTCAGTCCAAGGACCTTTGCAGTACCTCTAGTTTGTGAAATTTCAAGTCCAATCACACAAGGAAACACTGCTAGTTTACATATTGTCAGAAACCTAAAAAATTCATACAAATTCATTTGATATAATTTGTATAAAAACATACGACAGGGTTCATACAGTCTTGGAAAACCTGGAAAAGTCATGTAATTTTGTCAAGCTATTTTCCAGGCCTGGAAAAGTTTAGGGAAAAACAAATAAACAGAGTATTATGGGAAAAGTCTGGGAAATGTATGTCTTATGAGAACACAAGCCAACATTTGTTGTTCCACAACAAAATTTGTTGTTCCAATTGGGTTCCACACAATTCCTTCTTGTTGTCTTAAAACAAATTGATTACGTTAACTTAATAGTTTTTACAAAGTTAAGTAGATTGAAGATAAAGAAATTAAGTTATCCCAAAAAAAATCATTAAGAACTGTGCTTTTTCAACTCGTTTTAAATAAGTAGTTTGATTTAGCAGCAAAAGTAATTTTTTGAGTTCAGCAAGGCATTTTCTAAAAACTATTTTACACATATAAAAATTGTTACAGTTATGTGGAAGCTGACATCAGGGAGTGAGAATCCAAACGCAGGGTTATTAAATGGAATGGTCAGGCAAGCAACAGTCAACACAGGAGCAAACAGATGTATATTGGCAATCCAGAATTGTAGTCAATAAGCAGGCGAATGGTCAAAAGCAGGCAGCAGACATGAATAAACAAACAAAACAAATTTAAAAATCGGTACACAACAAGACTAGGCAAGGAAATGCATCGTAATGTTCACAGTACAGTTTAACAAGACTGAGCAACTTCTGGGTGTTTGTGTGCTGACTTTATAGTCCATGTAATCAGTTTATGAGTAGCTTCAGCTGTGCTGTCTGCAGTCATGAGGATCCAGGCCAGGTGTATAAGTGGTGCATGGCTGGTCCTTGTAGTCCTTTTAGTTCTATGTAATGTAAATATTTTCCAGCGATCTATGGTTAGATCGCTGGTTATTGTGACAAAAATAAACAAACTATGAACAAACTTTATATGCTGTGATCAATTTGAATGTGCATTTTTTCCTATTTTTACATGTACAATACGTAGAGGTTACTTAAAACATTAGGTTGTGGATATTTACCTGAAAAGTCCTGGAATTTTAGTTGTAAAAATGTATATGAACTCTGATATGATTTTTAATAGGAGACTCCTAGCTACTCCTAACACTACATCTACCCCTCATTGGTGGATCGGATGAGTAAATGAGATACAAATTAGCCATTTAATTTAAAAGTTACAAATTGGCACAAAAAAATTGCTTTGGAAATTTTTTTACCAAAATTCAGCAATGTGACTGTAGTTGTGCATAACTGTGAAAAAGGATCTTTGTATAAATAAATAATAATAAAAACCATACTTCCATGACCATTATCTTGATCTAATTCGCAAAATTGAGTTGACCAGTTAGAAGTCGTCTTCATCAAGACAACTTGAATATCTCTTATTAATAAAAACATGCCAATGCAAATACAAACAAACAATCACGTTCTAAATGAAGTCTAACACAGGCTGAATGAAAAAATTCTCGTTTTAGCAGAACAAGGGGAAAAAAGCGACCTACGAATCCTCATTAAGAAAACAAAAGTGAGTGGTTGTGATCAAGCCTTTAAGTGCAAATGGCTTGTAATTGCTCATTTGCATATGCATAATTGCAGTCCATTTATGCCGCAAGACCCGAAATGTCCTCCACCACTTGTTCAAATGAAAGGCTAGAAGCGCAAGAGTGTGCAATAATGGCCTGGCATGAAAAATTTATGGAGGAATACGGCACTCCAGCGCCTGCTAAGTGTTATACAGGGTATTTTGTAACATAGAGAGGGAGACAGTGTATTCTAATTAGTTTTATTTTATTTATTAATTTTTTTGTGAATATTTTAAAGTTTATGCTGGTGGCCATTTTATGTGCTCCGTTGTCCGTTTATTTTTTTTGCACCCTTCGCTTTTCTCTTAACTTCGTCTGTCTGCTGGACGGAGTGATTCTGCAGTGTTTCTTCATAAGAGCATTTCTCGCATGAAGTGACACACATTTGCTAATAGATTGCCAGTGGGATCCATACTTAATGTCATTTTAATTCAAAGTCAGGTGGATTTTGATAAAAACATTGTGATTTTTTATACTATTCATTATGTTTGTTCTTCTGAATTTTCAGTACATTGGAAACTTCCAAAGAATAAAAAAAATCATAATAAAGCAAAATAGTTGTCAAAATCTTTGAAATAAAAATACATTAAGTGAAGCTTTTTGTTTTGAGGTGTGCATTTTTATTTAACAAACTAATTGATTGTTTTATTTTATTATTTTAATTGTTTTATTTTATATATTTATTCTGTGGTCATGTCTGAAAATAATTTTAATAATTTATTTTTTATTTATTTTTATTATTGTTGTTGTTGTTTAGTTTAGTTGATTATTTTCTGTTATTTTATTTCAGTTTATATAAAACAATATTTTATATATAAAAAAAAGAAGAGGGTTTAACTTAAAGCCAAGGCGCAAATATTTTCAAAATGTATCTATTTTATTTATTAATTTTATTCATTTATTTGACTAATTTTATTTATTTTTATTTATTTATTTTTACACAAAAAATATATTATTTGTATGGTAGTTTTGTTAAACACATTTTATGTATCAAATTGAATGCATTTTTTTGTTATTCTGTTATTTAATCAAATGAGAAAATATGTTAAAACTGTTTCACAATGTAAAATAATAATTAACAATTTTATGTCTGTTTTTATCAAATGTGTATTTTAACAGAAATTTTCCATAGCCTGTAATTCAGATGTGTTTTATTACCGATTTATTTATGCTTTCAAATCAACTTGTACTGTATATCCTGTTTTCAGTTTGTTAACCTTGGAGAGAATTGTCATTTTCACACTTTAAGGAAACATCAAACAGTTTTTCACTCAAAAATACAAAATATAAACAATTTATATATTGTATTTTTTAAGGAAAATTGGTTTGATATTTCCTTAAAAGTGTTTACATATTTATATTTTCATATTTAAGTTGTATTTTCCTGTTATTTAGGATATATTTGATATCTGTGAGAAGATATTATTTGAGAAATGTTTATAATAATATAATATAATATAATATAATATAATATAATATAACATAATATAATAGTCTTTCAGTGAAATGTGACATACAGTGGATTATCTTTACTATATTTAGTAAAGTGTTACCACACATAAATAAGTGTTTTAATTAAAAAAAATTTAATGTTATATATATATTATGTTTATAATTAAGTTTAACTTTACTGTTGCTTTGGATGCATTTGATATCTGTAAGATGTTACTTGACAAATGTTAATAAATAATAATGTTTGTCAAGAAATTGGTGAAACATTGAAATGTGACATACAGTGTTCATCTAAAATAATACTTTGTTTACAATAATTACAGAGTAGGGTTCAAACTTAAATAATAAAAAAATAAAAATAAAAAAACATGTACCAAGGGATCCAATAATAACTAAAAATAGTCACTTACTTTATGTTTTTCCAAAGCTCCGGCTTCCTGCTATTGTGCCCTATAAAACTAAAGTAAGAGACCATTTTAGATTTTAAAACAGGAAATTCACTTGTTTGAAATTTTGCCTCTCAGTGCTGACAAGCTGTCAAATAGCTTTCACCTTTTTCCCCCACAGTAATTTACCAGCATTTCGTCCGTATACGAATAATTTCTCCCTTAACTTTCAATCTATTATCATTCATATTCGCCTCAAGCTCCTAGAAAAAGATGGAAAAGTTGGATTTTCCGGTGTCTTACTTTTGAACCGTGTCACCCCCTTTCAAATGTATCACTTTATCCCCTTCATCACCTCCGTTTTTGTTGAAAGGTGTCACAGAAAGAACGAGAAAAAAAAAAGGCAGAGCCGTAAAAAATCATACCTGAACCGATAATGAGGTCGGAGAATGAATGAATAATTCCCTCATATCTTTTTTCTTCTTCTTCTCACTATCTCCTTACAGTGTGACAGCGAGAGTGACATCGATGACAAGGTAAGACTTCTTTTCATGAGTGTTTGTGTGTGTGCGTCTGTTTACTTAAGACTGATTTCGGAGTTTATAGTATGAAAGGTTGTTGCCTGTCTTGAGCGCGTGTTTGTGTATGCGTGGAGATGACAGAAAATGGCTGCCAGTCTTGTGATTGTTGATTATTTGCATATTACAGGGATACAAAGGAAAGCTCGGTGCGATAGAGAGCGAGTACACTTATTGGAGAAGTGTTTTAAGCTTTCTTGCGAGGTGTCATTGTGTTTTGGTGTGTCGCTTCAGCTGCTTTGAACTTGTTTGAACTAGAAAAGAAAAGTCGTCCAGTGTCTTGATGTTTTTGCTAGTTAATTTTAGGGAGGAAGAATTGTTTACATCTTACTAAAAGAGGTGAGCACCCTCTAAATGTGAAGAAAATGTGTCTTTAGTTGGCTGAAGTTATTGTGAATCTTCTTTTATTTTAAATGAAATGTTTTTGAAACATGGTGTGCATGTAATGTTTTAACCAACAGAATGTTGTAGGACAGCTAGGGAACGACCACAACATTGAAAATAGATGTTTCTATGTATAAATTAACATAGGTCTATTATAAAAAGGGTAATATCGCTTTTCTCCCAGACATTAGGATGTATGCTGTTTAATTGTATCTTTTCTGAGCAGAACTTTAACTTCAAGGATCATGGTATAAAGCCCCAAAATACAAAATAGTCTATTTGGATATTTATATGAATCTATATATGGATATTTGACTTATAGCCAATATCCAATAAACCCATGTGATCATGAACTTTTTGAATAGTATATTTAAGTAAAATTTTTATATATGTTTTTTAAATGAATTTTAATACGTCCAATTTATTTATTTATGTAAACAAAAGTTCCGTAATATCAGAACAGCCTCTTCACTCTTGTGTATTACTCCGCCCACATAGAGTGACAGCAGCTCAATAAACTCACTACAGTTTGACAAATATTGCAGCTGTTGGACAACATATTGTACTTTTGAGGCTTTTTAGGCGAGAATGTAGTTGTTTAGATTGCAACTATGCAGTTTATTTATAAGGATAGTGCTTATTTTAAATATTTATAATTTTGGAGATACAGCATCCATCAGCCTGTCATATTAAGCTGAGCAAAAACAATTGATGTTCTGCCACAAAATAGCAAAAGAGACCATATAATAAGTCCTTAGAGGAAAAAAAAACTCAAAACAGGTAAGTGACATTCTAAGTTGATCTCTCTCATCTGTATGTTGCAGTGCTGTATTTATACCATAGTAATTGTAGTGTATTGAGTGTGAGATGGGACTCACATATCAGAAATGTATGTATTTTGTGTTGGCCACCCTTCGTATAACCCTGAGTTACTTTTTAGTTGGCCATCTGTTTGTTTCTAATACGTATCAGATTTTCATTACCGCTGACTAGTTCAGTAAAAAGAAAGAAAGAAGAAATGCCTGTGTGTTTTTAAATTTTTCCTTATCTTAAACACAAAAGTAATTTGGTTGTGTTTGTGCTGCTTTGGCTTTTTTGGGGGTTAATTATTGTGATATCACTATTGCAACAGAGAAATATCTGTAGACTGATGGCATTTCATGCTGTTCAGCCTTTTAATCTTAAAATGTCAGAGGAATCACCTGTTTGTCATCATTTTAGACATTACGCTAGAGAATCATTCAAATACTACCGCTAAAGTGATGTTTGTGAAAGAGCAACGATTCCTGCTGTTCTGACGTAGATGTTATATGTATGGCCTAAGAAAGTAGTTCCTCTTACAGAAGGGTTTTTAAAACTATTTATTTGATCTTCTTTTTTATATAGGCTTACATGATTATGCCATTAAACTGTTGTATAATCCCAATATCACACGAGTAGCAGTGCGATATGGCTTTATATCATAACAGGTTGGACACCACCCACCATATCGCAGCCATATCGAACTGCTACGTATGTGATATTGCTCTTATATATATATATATATATATATATATATATATATATATATATATATATATATATATATACACACAAAAATTGTTCTCACAAGAAATTGTTCTCACAAAACATAATAATAATAATAATAATAATAATAATAGTAGTAGTAGTAGTAGTAGTAGTAGTGGTATAAATAAACAAATAAACAAATACATTATTTATTTATTGTTAATTGTTCTCATTAACTATGTATTTGTTTTTATTTTATTAGTTTTGTTTTCCCAGAGATGGGTTGCAGCTGAAAGGGCATCCGTTGCGTAAAACATGTGCTGGATAAGTTTGCGATTAATTCTGCTGTGGTGACCCCAGATTAATAAAAGGACTAAGCCGAAAAAGAAAATGAATGAATGACAAGTGTATTTGTAAAATAATATTTTATTCTTTAATGTATTTTAAAATACTTTAAGTAAGTATCATTTTAAACAAGTTTACATTACTCAGAATGGTGGTACACCCAAAAAGTAAAAAGATGTCATGTGCATTTCATTAAAAAAAATAAATAAATAAATCATTTGATCTCTTGAAAATAGGACGTTTGCAAAGTTTTGGTTAAACAGAGAAGAAAGAATCTCTATCTTAAAATTTGACTTAGTGTGTTAGTGTATCTTTAAAAAAAAAATAGAACTGCTCTCTGCTGGTACAGGTTGTTTAATTCTGTGTAACATCCACGCAAACATTTCACAAGCTACTCGTGAGGTGTTACATTTGCATATTTTTTGCAAAATAAACAGCAGCTCCAGCCATATAGTGATGGATAGATAGGCCTCCGATTATACCATTATGTCTAATTTGTTATTCAAATGCACTCTGGTCACGAATGCTTTCGAGATTTGGTTAGCGGTTTGTAGGTTGCCAGATCTTTTCCGGTGGAATGTTTTTTCCCGGCACCTTTAGCGCTTGTTTATCTTTTAATATTGATAACCCTAATATGTCTGTCACCCATATAAACAGCATGTAGCTCCAGTGGAAGTGTAACACGTGTTAATTCCCCTGCAGTTAAGCAATTACTCCCTGCTAAATGAATGTGATAGCATAACTAATCTCCTGTAAGCCAAGCTCCCAGTTCAGTGGAAAACGTCTCCGGCGCGCTCTATAAATAATACATTGATAGCGAGCAGCAATTTGCATTAACCGCAGCTCACGCTAGTCAATAGGCTTTTATCTCTCTCCTCATTGAGGCAGATGGTAAGAGAAAACCTCTTTGGATTTGACACGATGAAGAGAGGGACTTTTAGAGCCTGCTATTCTTTTAACACTAGTAGGCTTCAGAGGAAAGAGAAATGGGGTATTCCACACTTATTTTGGGGCCATTTACTTTCTTTGTTTCTTTCTGGGTCTCATTCTAGCAGCACATGTTCATCATATTCAAATGTGGAGGATTTTGCAAATGGTTCTTTATGTTTATGTGATCTTAAGCATTTTAAACGGATCGTTACAGATGTAGGGCTAATAAATAGAAGTAAAATAGCAAGAAATTGGAGCCAAGTTTGAAAAATATGATTTACAAAATATCATCTTGTGATTAAGGAAGGGCGATGTCGACCAATTTGGCATCGTACAGTGTCTAATGTAAAAACATTGCGATGGACGACGGCATCCTCGTCATAGGCGGAGGTGAATTAATTATTTATGAATAATTAATTAATTTATAACAAACCATTATTTGTAGCCTACCATTTCAACTACCTGACCCGCATGGTTTTTGTTTTACCCATAAACAAATAATAAATTAATAAAGTTAAACACAAATGACCACCTGTTAATCACTTTTTCCGCAGGACTCTGGCATGAATAGGCAGAGTGATCTGTGTCATTATAATGTCGTAGACAAACTTGATTGGTAAAAAAGATGCAAGACCAACAGCAACTAACCAACAGTATCTGAGGTTTTCACTAAAATTACTAAGTACAGGTGTGAAAGGGAAAGGTTGCAGCAGTGTACTGACGCTGTAAGACGTTACCTGATAGATTCAAAAGACCGAAGAGTCGTTAGATAGAGACCAAATTAATTAAATATCACTTTTAAAAACTATAGTGAAACAAGATCCAGCGGTACATCCTTGATAAACTGTCCAACATGCCCTGCTCTCTGGAGCTCAGACAAGCGCACGATAGTGTGTGTGTGTGTGGTCAGGTGATATGCATTTTCAGCGGACGGAGGGCTGTTCAGAAATGCTAGGTAAAACACGTCTATTGGCCCAACCCTACTTGTGATAGTGTTTTAGTTAGTTTTAATGTAATGTAGTGTAGCTTTTGATTTAGAATTCTCCCCTGCTGTACCAAACACATACCAGATTTTTACATACATATTTTTCTCAATTATTTTTTGCGATAAAAATGATATTTTGTGGTGGTAATTCCCAGAAATTTACGGACAATTTTGCAATAAAAATATATATTTATAAATATAAAAAATTATACACATATATAACACCTACTGATTTCTTCACAACATTCCCAACAAGCATTTTTTTTAAAGATGTCTAACAGATGTCTAAGACAAAATAAAACAAGGATAATTTGGGCTGAATCTAATAGACGTCTAAGAACAGGTCAAAACTAGACTAGTCATCAAAATAACAGAAATGAATGACCACACTTAGAAAGTCTGTTTAATCTGTTTATTTGATGACTAGTCCAGTTTTGAGTTATTCCTAGATGTCTATTCGGTTTGGTTTAGATGTCTGTTAGATAAACAAAACTATTTGCTGGGTATCTCCTGTTGTGTATAACAGAAGATTATAAAACCATTTGAGAGAGCCTGAGTAATAAGCAATTTCCATCTTTTGGCTGACTGTTCCTTTACGTCCCTGAAGTATAATAGATACCTACTAAATTTTGGAGAAATACTGATGCGCCAAAAAAAGGATTCAGATAAAGAGCTGAAGGTTTCTTTATCATTGTCCAATCTTTCTTCACAGACACCTTTAAAAGAAATCATTTCCTTTTGGAAATACATACAAAAAGCAGCTGTCAGCCATTTCAGAACAGGAAACGATTGTTCCAAAAAAAATAAAAAAGACAGAGCAACGAACACACACATAAAAAATCATACAATACTACATATGAATAGAAATATGAAATGCATTATCTATCACTGAGTTCTAAAACTTTTGGCCACAGCTGTCTATGCAATTTCAGGGACGGTTCTAAGCCTCAGGTGGTATCATCTGTCATGCACCACATAAGCTGTTTCTTTGAGCAAGTCGTGATGTCTTTGTTAATAAGTGGACTCGATCTACACATGAAGCAATTTTATTCAAATCAGCCCAACTGATTACGCCCCTCCGGCACACCTGCAGGCGGTTTTATCATGTAGTAATGTGTAAAAACGCACTGAGAGAGAATGTCTCCATTCTTCCTGTAACTGTTCAAAGGAGCTATTGTTCAGGGAAAGACACCTGTTGCTATTCAACAGGAGAGAATGATTAATACTTTAGGTTAAATGGTAAATGTATATAATTACAACAAAGCCGTGTTTATCCTTTCTTTATTCAAAGCAGTTTTGAAATGGCAAACGTCATCTTGCTTGTGATCGGTGGTTAAAAAGTGCATAGAAAAACACATGAGGAATTCACCTGCAGACCTACTGTAGATGGAAAAGAGCCGTTGATCATCTTCTGATTGCCTTTAACCACCTCTTTTATATTTACATTTAGTCATTTTTAGACACCTTTGTACAAAGTAGCTTACAATTGAGGAGGCATTCAACGATTCAACAAGAAGAGGCAATACACACAAGAAGTGCTAATTATTCTAAGGAACAGTTATTGCTTAGAGAATTGAGTGCTAGAGTAATGCTGCGTTCTCATAAGCGCGAATGACACTGCGTGAATTGAGCGATTTGCCCCGTGTTAACCAATAAGGAGCTTGCTCTTTTGGGGGCGTGATTATGACGTATCGCCTTTTGTAGATGTCCTGGGGGAAATCCTCCAGCCGACATCGACAAAAAGTTCATCAAACTTGGCTTGGCTCTGTCAGAAGCACCGCTGAAAGCCTCCGTCATCCAGAAAGAGTTTCTGGAGGAGTTTATGAGCTCACAGAGCTGGATGCACCTCTGAAAGAATCTAGTGTACTCTGTTTTTTAGCCTTCATAAAGCACATAAACACTGTTATTTTCATCATGAAATTCATGTTAGCCATTTAGCAACGAAGCTAAAGTCACCGGGCAGACAGAAGCCCTGACCATCACGCGAATCCGTGTCTGTTCTGAAGTGAATTTGACGCACGAAAGAAGCAGATTTGATGCACAAATAAAGCAAGTAAACTTAAATGTTCACGCAGCTATTTACGCGCGAATATCACGATTTATCCGCGCGTTCCCCGTCTGGTGTGAACACAGCTTAGGCCCCCTCCTTATGGTGTGTTCACACCAGACGGGAACGCACGAATAAATTTGTAATAAAAAAAAAAATAAAGTTTTTTTTTAGAGAGAATAGATTGTTTACACTGGTGGTTTGTCAGGCCCACTCATCAATTTAGTTTATTCAATTCCTACATATGCTGGAAGTGAATAAACTAAATTGACCAAATTCTTGTTAACGCACATTTCTAATTAGTCATTCACATGGCAGCAACTCAATGCATTGGGGGGGTGGGTGGGGGGGACTAAAAAATATGGGACAGTAAATGTAGCTTATCCGAGCTTCATGCCAAAGTGATAGATCGAAATCCCTGTCTTCCGTTACACGCACACCCAACACCGTTTATATCCACGTCCCAACGAGCGGCACCTGTGTAACAATCACATCATCTCAAACCTTGAACTGAAACAAACACACTCACCGCTGATAGGCAGCACATACACACACACACACAAAGCCAATAGACTGCAATGCCACACGTAAGGTCATAGGTCTTTACTTTTACTACAAAAAGTGTAGTCAGTACTTCAAATTTTGGTATTTGCCATTAGAATTTGCACTTGTACTTGAGTAAAGGATGTGTGTACATTTCCCCTCTGTGTACGAACTGTAATACAGTGTTTTTGGTTCTTTTCATGGATATGTAGGCATAATCTCAGATCTTTTTGAAAATGTGTGATGTAAAATATTCTGATTTTAGCTTCATAGCAGTCACGTAAACATTACAAGTTTTTATTTCTTACATTGTTAGTAGAATATTTGCATTAGCGATTATTCTGATGATGTTATTATGGAATTCGATGCTACAGTTTCACTTTTGCTAATGCAATAAGTAAATCTGGCCTCATAAATGAAAAGAAGTTACAAACTGAAGGCCATAAAGAAGTGATCTTGATTGTTGTTGTAGCCTGAACATGATCCATTTGGTCTTGTCATGGATTTCCACAGTGGCGTGACTCAGGGACAGAGCTGTCAGGTGTGATTCTTTCTCACCTGACAGCCCAACACTGAAAACTGTCTATTTTGTGGGGCAGCTTAAAGAGATTTGTGTTATTTCATTCCTCTTGTATCTCTGTCCGTTACATCAGTGTGACAGCATGTCACATAACACACCCAGCCATTTCAGCCACTTCAGGTAAACACAGACATTTTTTCCCCTTAACTGAAGGGCTTTAGAGCTGACAAGCGTTGCTGTCTTTTTTGACACCTAACCCTTCTCCCTCTCTCAATTTAAGCTATTTGTCCTGTCAAATATCATGTTGTTCAGTGTGACACTGAAAGCATTAGCACCACACGCTTGGCTTTTATCTTTGTGTCGCCCCCAATTTGAAGGGCCACCGCTGTTTAAAGCCTGGCTATTTTTTATTAAGTCTGTTACCTACAGTCTTACATGTAAGCGTCATGCTAGGAGGTTTTACAGATCGTAATGATACAATGTGGTTTTTGAGTGCATCAAGCTGATCAATGAAAATGTTGTTTCTTAATGATTTGACCCATAACATGTGAATACTAGAGACAATTGGCTTATTTGGCTTAATTGAGTTAATATGTGAGATGTGATATGTATGCTAGCATTTTGCTTTAGCATGTTTTAACATTTTGTGCTTTAGCTTTTTTCTCCTTTTTTTTATATCCTTTCATACATGTAAAAGTCCACATTTTGTGGTGTAGCGTTTGTTTCTTATCTATTAGTTTTCTGAGCGGTTGATTGGCATATTAATTTCTTCGGGTCTTATCTCAATGTGATGAAACTGAATGACATTTTATTTACATCTCATTTAATGAAGGCAAACCAACAGTGATAAATCATTTAGCATCCACCTGAATTTCACTAAACATACTGTACAAAGTATTCTTCATGTTTACCTGCAAAACCAGTGCATTTTTGTGTTACTGTTGTTGTTTAAAGAAACTAAAGACAGCAAAATCATCTGTTTTCATGCACAAACATGAAATAATGAATAAATAAAAAATGCAAATGTACATGGTACTGTACTATAACATTTTTATGTGTTTTTTCATGCTACAAATTATAAAAAATACTTAATTAATTTGATTTTGTTGATTGATTGATTGATTGATTGATTGATTGATTGATTGATTGATTGATTGATTGATTGATTGATTGATTGATTGATTGATTGATTGATTGATTGATTGATTGATTGATTGATTGATTGATCAGATGGTCGGTTGACTGGCCGGTAAGTTGCTTTGGTTGGTTGGTTGGTTGGTTGGTTGGTTGGTTGGTTGGTAGGTAGGTTGGTTGGTTAGTTGGTGGGTGGGTTGGTTAGTGGTTGGTAGGTTGGTTGGTTGGTCGGTTAGTCGATTGACCGGTTGGATGGTGGGAAGGTTAGCTGGTTGGATTGTTGGTTCAATGAATGATTGGTTGGTTGGTTGGTTGGTTGAATGAATGGTTGGTTAAATGGTTGATTGGTAGATCGGTTTGTTGATTGGTCGGTCGGTTGTTTGGTTGGTTGGTTGGTTGGTTGGTTGGTTGGTTGGTTTGTTGGTCGGTTGGTCGGTTGATCAATTAGTTAGTTGTTTGGTTGGTTGATTGGTTAAATGGTTGGTTGGTTCCATGAATGGTTGGTTGGTTGGTTGGTTGGTTAAATGGTTGGATGGATGGTTAGTAGGTTGATTGATTGGTTGATTGGTTGATTGATTGATTGCTTGATTGATTGATTGATTGATTGATTGATTGATTGATTGATTGATTGATTGATTGATTGATTGATTGATTGATTGATTGATTGATTGATTGATTGATTGATTGATTGATTGATTGATTGATTGATTGATTCATCAGCTGGTCGGTTGATTGGTTGGTTAAATGAATGGTTGGTCGGTTGGTTGGTATGTCGGACGGTTGGTTGATCAGTCGGTTAGAAGGATGGTTGGTTAATTGATTAATTGATTTATTGATTGATCCATTGATCAGAAGTAAAATATTTTTCTCTGATTTCACAATTTAGAATTTAATGTAATGCTTTACTTGATTCTTGTAATTAATTGTGAAATTGACTTATCATTTTCTAAGTAAAAAAATGCAATAAAATAAAAAGTTCAGAACATATATCCTTTAGTCCCTACATTTGTTATTTTCATGGGGGTGTTTACACAACATAATGTACTAAAATCAGAATACTATTTTTTTTTCCTTTCAGCAATGTTATAACAGCATTTTGTTGGAATTTTCTCCTCATTCATTAATGTGGGATGAGTTATACACTCCACTCTAAAATCAATGACCATCTCTATGGTATTGCTTTTTGTTGATCCTTGATAAACCCTGATGTCCTTTTGAATCTTTTTGACCACAACATCAACTGAAAAATATCCCAATTTTAGTACATTTTAGTCATAAAAGCATACTACTCAGCGCACATATCTACAGTATGTACGGCTCTGCTCCTCTCGCTACAGACCTGACAAATGATTTCCCTACCCCTTTTTTTTAGTGCTATTTTGCTCCCTTGCTCCTCTCCACATCGTTTTGAAGATCTGAAGGAGCTAATGATCTGTAATGTACCCTCTACCCCTAGACCCTTCTCAGCTGTCTTTTCTATCTCTCCTCTCGTCCTCTTTTCTCATATTCAGTCATAAACAGGCCACCCACAGGCTTGCTGACAGGCCTCTAATAGTTTTTTTATGGAGGTGAAGATGGAGCGGCTTAATGTTTCGACACAAGCAATCATCGCTCCTCATCTCTTTAATGAAATTAGATTAAGTGCACCTGGGGAAGGGCTGAGGAGAGGGAGGCCGAACGCCGGTTAGGACGCTAGCTTTCATTTAAAACCAATTTGCCTGCAATATTCTGCCATCAGCCTGGGATTCAGCATGCAGTCGGAGCGGAGGGTGAATGAGATCACACTGGCACAGACGGGTTTAATTCTCTTCCCCGCGGGCGGCGTGAAATTATAACTGACACATTCGACACACACTTTAATATGGAGATGCCATTTTTCTTCTGTCCAGCATGGCTTTTATTCTCTATCTTCTTTTCCGCTTTTTTCACCTCACTTCTTTTCCTCGCTTTTTCTACAATCTCAGTCTGTTTTTTTTTTTTATCTTAATGTCATCTTAACGTTACCTTTCTTCGAACCACTAAAGAATGGATGCAGTTTTCTTTTGAATCGTTGTGTTTTACGCCTGTTACCAATGCTGTCGTCATTGATTTGAGAAAATGTATTTTCTTTGAATGTCAGGAGTTACATCTGGTCCATGTTTTCCTCACTATTTTGTGGTGTTACTCATATGATCTGACCCAAAATGGAGTTTAAAGATGTTTCTTGTTGATCTTGTGTTTCTTTATGTGGATGGTGCATTTCAGTCATTTTTTTAAGTGCATGTGGTGGATTTACTTTGACATGCCATTGAAAATATTTGAGTGTTAAAAGAACAGATCAACTGAAAATAAAAGTATTTTTCACCTAAAATGTTGTAGTTGTTCATGTCAATATGTTAGTGTTATCTTTGAGCTAGTATGGGCCAAAGTTAGCATTTAAAACATATGAACAGCTTTAAGGTTAGGATTACTTCATTTTCTCATCAAATCTTATGGCCAATCAAATGCTTTCTAGCATTTGATACATCCTGCCACTATCATGCTATTGTGGATTCCAATATTGGCCATTTATTCGCATGTTCAAGAGTGTTCAAACCTGAGGGTTCACCTAAACACTTGCAAACATAACAGAATATTAAATAGTAGCCAAACTGTGTTGATCTGAACTTCTTATTGGTAGATTTGAAACTTGCACAGCATTTCTCACTCATACAAAGTGAGTATACATGGATCTAGGAGATTAAAAATTGTATTTGTTACACACAATGTCTATTTTTATTTAGTGAACAGCACTATATACTACTCGGTGGTATACTAGATACATAGTGTACATATAATTTCATTTGGAGTAAATGAAGTCTGCTTTCGTATTAATGTCGAACCACCACAGTCAACAGATATGGTCTGCTTCAGTCCAGAGAGAAAAGGCTGCACAGTAAAAATCTTATACGCAAGTCGGCAAGGACCACAAAAAGTATCAGACTCATTTAAATTGCATTTTAAAGATGAGAAATGGTGCATCAGACTGTATAATATCATTACAGACTGTCTGTCTTAAGTCAGATGAGCTTGAGCTCAACAGCTCTGACTGCCAGTGTTGTGAAACTGAATGCTATTGACTGTTTTTGATAAGGGGTAAGGGGAAGGAGCGACTCTATGCCCCAGCCTTGACTTGTTGTTTCAGTTATGATTACATCAAACATAGAATCAAAATGCACATTCACATGACGTTTAATGTCTTTTGAAACTCTTCCTTCATTCCATATGCTTATTTCACGTGGTCGCTATTTTAAAAAATGAAAGCAAGGCTGCGGTGGGACAAAAACCTCCAGCTGTTGCCATGATTTCAAAGTGCAGAAATGGTGTAAACATCACTTTAATATAAATAATAAACTATTAAAAGCATATTGGGCATCAAACTAAATCACAATCTCTTTAAAAGTAATACGCTTAAGTGTCTTTCTAGGCTTAAGTTTATGGGACCAGGTAAACACTGTGGAGACTCTTCCCTGCTTCATCCTATGTAACTCAGTGAGCGATAAAACAATGCTGTCCTCTGTAGCACACCTTTGTGTTGTCTGTAAGTGTTTTACCAGAACTGAAATTTTAAAATCGTAAATTTCCTGTTAACATTTGAGCATTGTTGAGCGCGTTCTTAAACAGCGCTGAATTGCCATAGTATTCACCAGTGTTAAACAGAAATGACTGTGATTGGCTGTGAAGGTCATCAGTTCACCGCTCTTCTCTGAGTGCAAACACAGATTACAATGACACTGGAGTGTTTTAAAGCGGCAAAGATCATTCGAGTCATCAGCGGATCGCTCGTCTGTGTTTGCAATTGGTAAACATCAATTAAGTATAGTGAACTGATGACCTTCACAGCCAATTACAGATATTTCTGTTGAGCACTATAGCAAATCAGCAGTGTTTAAGAACGCGCTCAACGGTGCTTAAATGTTAAGAAGAAATTGACTTTTTTTTTCTGTATCAAGGCAAGTCTAATATGGTTAAAGAATCCGTTTAAAAACTTGAGTTTGATAAATGGCATCTAAAATGTAAAATGGTAAAGAAAACGTTAACTAACTAGTGTCATTTTCCTTAACTTAGCTGAAAATGAGGTCTGATATCCCTTTTTATTTTCACTATCCACTCAGAACAGACTTTCAGGTCACTCGGAAGGCAGTGAAATTATAAATTTGTGTCACTTTCTCTTCGCTAATAAGACATACAGCCAGGAACACAACAATCCGCCATTGTGGGTGCTGTTCCTGTATGACTCCACGCAATACTTACAGGTTCCTTCCCACGTCAGCCTTGCTTTTTACTTTTAAAATGGTGGACGCATGAAATGAGTCTATGGCATACAAACGCATATATTTTTAGTATGCTTATACTTCAACAAACCATTTGCAGGGACAATTGAGCACAAAAAAAAGTCAACTTAAAAATAGCGTAAAGTGTGACTGATTGACATGAACTTTATCACAAGCCATTTGATAGCTATTCATAAACAAACTAAATTGAAGTTGTTATTCAAATTGAATGTTCTCATTCATGAGCTCACTAATCTTGTTTGCACACAATTGAAACCAGCTTTGGTGCCATTCATCGTTCATTTTCTTTCTATCTCAATGACAGAGTGTGTCAGATTGAATGTTAGAGAATTATATTTGAGACCTTTAGGTTGGTTCCCCAAATACTGGTATTGTATGACTTCAGATGACTGAATCACATGAGCCATATGGCCTACGTTTGTGGTTTCTTTATAGTGGTTTGGGGGATTTTGACAACTGTGGTCACTATGAATTGTTTGGAAAAGAGCTGGGGGGAACTTTTATTTCAGATTTCTCCTTGTGTGTTCCATGGAATAAAAAGCAACGGTGTATGGGTTTGGACCAACTTGAAGGTGAGTGAATAATCACAGAATGTTTGACTGCGTTTGTGTTTTTGACTTGACTATGAAAGAGTAATATGTCCTGTAGGGCCTGACGCCAACCTCATTAAAGCATCACCGCTGAAATGATGTCTCCACAAATACACATTGTAGATGGTTGGCAAGGACACATTCACTTTGACGTACACTTGTGAAATAGTGCCTATTATATTGTCTGTTTATTCTGGCATCGGGGAGAAGTTGAGTGAGGCCAAACATAATCACAATATGAATTATTGTTGGAGTGGGACGGGTGCTCAAGGTATTGTCTAAAAAGAGAATTAGTTAGAGTCAATTACCAACAGTTTGTTGAAGAGTGCGCGCAGGGTGTTTTCGCATGCAGTTTGATTGCTTTTTTGATTCTGATACCTTCAAGTCCAGACCAAGACTATGATAGATACGTAAAGGCAGAAAGTTGCTTGCAGACCAACCAAGAGAACTAAACTCTAACATCAGGCAGAACAAACACAACCGTTGTAAGGTAAAACTCCATCTGTTTTCTAATAGGAATAACTATAGGAATAACTGATAAGTCTTTACCCTTTGAGCATTTTTAGTCAGAAACCAAACAAAAAAAGTTTTGCTTTGAATCTTTTTTTTTTTTTTGCTTCATCAGAATGTCTTCTTTGAAGTCTAAATTGACAGACACTGAAAATGAATTTCAAAACTGTAATGACATTAACAGAATTTTGTTCCAATGTATGTCCACACATGAAGCGGACCTATAGTAAAGCTCAACTTGACCAGACTTGACTTAAAATACCAGTTAAATATAGAAATTTATGAAGTGTTTTAAATCAAGGTATCTTCCGTCTATTTCATATCTGTTTTCAAACAAAAAAGGAAAACTAAAAAACACAGCCGATTTTTGGTTACGGCTTGATTTTCATTTTTGGTTTAGGGTAGGAAAACGCAATGAATGTAAGCCCGCTAACTCATCAAATGATAGAATATGTAAACTTAGACCCAATCCCAATTCTACACCTTAGCCCTTCCCCTTACGTTTTGCGTGTTCACATGAAGAGGTAGGGGTGTCCCTTTTCTCACCCCTCGGAAGTCAGGAGATCCACATATTAGTATTTTTGTCATTAATATGAAATTTTACACACAAACAAGCACGTTTTAAAATATTCATATATGCATGCTTTTTAAAAAATGCTAAAATAAAAAACACTAAATTTCGCAATCTATAATCCATAATCAAACCTTGTATAGCAGTCCCACAACATTCTGACACTCAGTGACACTCAAATACCTTGTCAGAAAAGTCTAGTGGCTGGGAATTACCCTTTTACAGTGTCTGCTATAATGTTAATGTTGTTTTACTTGTGTTTGATGATAATGGCCTCTGTGTAAATGCACAGTATAGTTACGATCTTACTGCCACATTAGATTTCCTTTAATTATCAAAAACAGCACAACTGGAATATCTACAGCAGTTGTGATCGTCTGATCTCATATGAATTAAGAGATCGCAATGACATGACGTGTGCAGGTGCTGTAGTGGTGTTCCATTTCTTAGGGGTGAATTTTGAGGCCCTTCCCCTTCACACTCAGTTTAGAGTGTGTAGGTAGAGGTACAAAAAAATATGATTGGGCCTTAGTTTATATAATTAAATAATATTAATTAAAAACCTGGGTGCTGATTTGCAGAGGACTATTATTTTGAGTCACAAGCTCAGATTTGGTTGACCAATCAGAGGAAAATGGGCTGGTTTCAGCACCGTCTACATGTGTTTAATTAATTTTAAAGTCTTTTATCTATTTTCCTACCCTAAACCAAAACACGAAAACTAAGTCAAAATCTCTTTATTTATTTATTTATTTTGTGAGCAAAAGAAAAAATTAAAAACAGCAGTTTTCATAGTTTTCCCTTTTTTTTGGTTTGAAAACAAATATGGAATGAACAGAAAATACCCTGATTGTTTTAGATTATCACTATCCATTTTTATTTTGTTAGATTTTCCTTAATTCTCAAATTTTGAATTATGATTTTGTTACCTTTTTATTCAAAAATTGTAAATTTGATTGTAATCATAATGACAAAACCTGACACGTATCTAAAACTTTAGCAGTAGGATGTCTAAATATGTCTAAGTCCAAAGCTAATAGAAATTAAGAAAGTGTATTAAAAACAACAACAATGAGAATCCAAAAGCCTCTTTAATAAATATGAGCAATTACACATGAGTAGCAGTGCGATTTGGCTGTATATCGGCACTGATGGGAGGCGTACTTTGGCTCGAGGCCGCAGGCAGAGTGCCTTAGTGCCCCCCACCAGTGACGATATAGCCATATCGCACTGCTATGAGTATGGTATTGTGAACAACAGTTTGATGGCATAATTGTGTAAATGAAAAGAAAATCCATTTGTATAAGGAATTACTTTCTTCCACCATTCATTCACCGACAGTCAATTGTTTGAAATTTACTCTTGAGTTTTTGTCCCCTAAGGACTAAAGTGGAATTTGTGAAAAACTACGTACAATATCCATGATGGTCAAACCATATTGTGTAGTTGAACCCAGCATACAACTTTTAATGGATAGTTTTTAATCAAAATCTGTACCATTGTGATAATCCTAATTGGTTTGGTTAATGACTTATGTTGCTTTAGAAAGACTTTGAAAAAATCCCTATATAAAACTCCTTACAGAACCAACACTGCAATGGTTTCTGAGATACTGTGGTTTTCTGTCCTAATTTTAGGTGTCTGTCCTTCTTTTAGTACAAAGTCAGGGATCAAAGTTCGGTGTTTCCCACAATCTGAGCATGTTAACGTGTGCTTTAAAAGGTGGATTGGCGTGGCAGTCTATAGTCGTTCATTTGATAGGAACAGTGTGTGAATAACAAGCCAAGCGCTATAAACATTTTTCCACATCAGTAATAAAACTCAAATTGAGTCCGTATTGGATGCAGATGTTGTCTGCTGAGAAAACATTTGGAGCATGTGTGTGTGCACATGTGTCAGACTGGAGTATTTCTGATCGTGCATAAACATGATGCTTAAGTGCCTCTTATTCAATAAACATTGGCGGACGTTAACTGCTCGCAGCTTGTAGCCTGTGCTTTGTGTTTCCAACTGGAGCTTGAAAACCAAGATGTGTCCCAGCCAGGGCTTGTCTGGAGAAGTTTTACATGAGCTGAGGTTTCACTTCTCTTCCAAGAAATGACACAGGCAATCAGAGGCAACTCGCGGAAGGGCTCGCTGTGACTATTAGCCCATGTCATTGATTGTAATGCACCCCACGAGAGATGAGCCTTTCTATGGAAAGCATCAAAGACTCGCATTGATATTTCAATTGGATATAGAAGACTGTGCCTTATGGGATGTTTGTGGTCTTCACAAGGGGTGCTTGTTTGTGCTGATGTTTCTCATTATAACTGTAACCGAAAAGAAGTACATTTTATCTTTTCATTTTATCTGAACTGTAGGTGGAAAGTCATACTCTTTAAGGAAGTTTCAACCAAGTAATAAGTTTAAGTCCTATAACACTATACAGTACATATATATTTTGTAGTGCTGTATTAATACTATTGTACTCTGGTAGTTTATGTTTTGCTCTGGCTTTTTCAGGGTTAATTATTATCATCTCCCAATTGCGACATAGAAATGCTGGGAAATCTCTGTAGACTGATGGCATTTCATGCTGTTCAGCCTTATAATCTTAAAATGTGTGCAAAATCACCTGTTTTGTCATCACTTTAGACATTACGCTAGAGAATCATTCATTTGATGCTCTAAAGTCGAAAGAAAATAGTTCCTCATACAAAAGGGTTTTTGAGACTCTGTGTTTGATTTTCTTTTTCATATACACAATTATGTCATCGAACTGTGATATAAACACAATATCACACTCATAGCAGTGCGATATGGCTGTATACACAAAGGGTGCACTCACACTATGCTATCCGAACCATGCCCAGTGGCATTTCCCGATTTATTTGAGAAGTGTGAGCGCTCTGATTGGGGCTCAGACACAGTCAAGTTGGCCGGCCCTGGCCCAGTTGGAAGAGGTGTGCCAGAGTGCAGTTCACTTGGGCTTTGGCGTAGTACGCTTGCAGAGTGAGTGCAAAGCGTGAAGATGTGACGTCACTTTTAAGGGACTGTTCCATATAGATTTATTATTGATTCTTACTGTTCAATGAACACTCACTGTCATAGTTTATTAAAGACGCAAACCCCTCGGTGCATGTCAGCTGCACCTCCACCAAACCTCCTAATACCTGCAGCACAAGGACTTTTATGATAATTTATGAGCGTCAAAAGTGGTTGATCTGTTTGGCAAATGTTTGTGTGTGTCACTGCATCCCAAACCATTAAAAATAATACAAAACGATACAACGAAAGCAATCTCTACTGTGCTGAGTGAAAACTTCTCTTCCTTTTAAACTGAATAGTCGCATCATCATTCATGTACAGTAAGCAAGCATGCTCAGGTCAGGTAGGTAAAAAATGCAATGTGAGTGCAGGCTGAGGGGGAGAGGGGATGGGGACAATCACATTTTGTGAGCACTTTCACACTTAATGTGAGCATGCCCTAAGGCACTTGGCTTGCAGTCAACATATATGTACAAAGAATATGACTTTTCCCCCTTTCCCCTATATATGTGTATACTGTATATCAACATTTGATATTGTTCAAATTCTTTCATAAAATACCCATTCTTGTCTTAGGACAATTTTGAGAAACTAAATAATAAAATAAAGTGAATAAATGTGTTTATTTTAATATATATAATCAGTAATCAATTCATATTTAATGTATACAATCAGATGGCAGCATATGGCCTAGTCAATCTGCTGAAGTACAAATTGAGCAGAAGGTCTGGGGAAAAATAGTGAATTAACTGATTTTGAATGCGGTATGATTGTTGGTGCCAAATGGTCTGGTCTCTGTATTTTAGAAACTGCTGATCTACTGGGATTTTCATGCACAATCATATCTAGAGTTAATAAAGAATGATCTGAAAATAGAAAATATAATGGATCTGGCCTTTTATAAATTGTTCATTGTAAAGCTGGTAAACTAATAGTAAATATGCAGTATCAAACGAGCGTTGTTTAAGTTACACAGCCTATACCTTCAACTATGACCACCATGTGCCAATCTTGCAATGGCCATTTTCAGCAGGATAAATAGCCATGGCACAAAATCAAGATCAAATAATCTTAAACTGTTTTTCTGACCACAGCGATGAGTTCCACAAATGACCTCAACAGTCAGCAGATCTCAATCCAACAGAGAACCATTATTTCAAAAAATCCCAAAGGTAAAAGGGAGTCTAATTTGGTATTGGTAAGGTACTTATAAATATGAACAATTTCTGTTTAAAGGGATAGTATACTTAAGATGGGGGCGGCATTGTGAATATTACGGTTTTCATTGCGACAAGGCCGCTGGTTCCAGCCCCGGCTGGACCAGTTGGCATTTCTATGTGGAATTTCAATAGGTGAATTGGTTAAGCTAGTGAATGAGTGTGTATGAGTGTTTCCCAATACTGGATTGGGGTTAGAAGGGCATTTGCTGTGCAAAACATATGCTGCAATAGTTGGTGGTTCATTCCTCTGTGGCAACCTCCAAAATAAACACTAAGCCGAAGGAAAATAAATGAATGAATGAATGTACAATTCTGCCATCATGCACTCATCCATACACATACACAAAAAAAGAAAATGTTTTGAAGAATGTTGGAAACCTGTAACCATTGACTTCCATAGTATTGGGTTGTGTCTGGGCTGAATCACACACTTCCATACTTTTTAGTATGCTAAAAACAGTATGCGAGACGAGTAGAAGTCCGAATTCATGGTATCCAAAAAACAGTATGCGAGAAGTGTTTGGATCACCTACTGCGTGAGATTCTGAAGTGTGCATCCAATGGATGCTATGATATCCCATAAAACACCACGAGAGAATTCATGAATGGGAGTGAAGCAACGCAACTGATGTGGGTAGGTCACGTGGCAGATGTAATATGTAGTAGTTCCGTTCATACTGTGTAGAACATCCTTTTCTAACAAACGTTAGGGTGCTAATGGTTACTGGTTTCCAACATTCTTCAAAATATTTTTTTTTGTGTTAAACAGAACAAAAAAATGGTTTAAAACAAGTAGACGGGGAGTAAGTAATTGCAAAATTTTTCTTTGTGTGTGTGTGTGTGTGTGTGTGTGTGTGTGTGTGTGTGTGTGTGTGTGTGTGTGTGTGTGTGTGTGTGTGTGTGTGTGTGTGTGTGTGTGTGTGTGTGTGTGTGTGTGTGTGTGTGTGTGTGTGTGTGTGTGTGTGTGTGTGTGTGTGTGTGTGTGTGTGTGTGTGTGAAATACCTCTTTAATAATCTATAATTCCAATCTAGCTAAGATTTGTGTGTTAATTCCCCAGAGTAAAGTGTTTCCAGAATGTGCTAGTTTCTTCCTGTACTGCAGGTACGCTGATGATGTATGCAGAAAGAGGAAACACTCTAGAGAGCGAGCGTTCGGAGACGACGACCAAAACACACAAGCCTGACTGCTTTCAATTATAGTTTGGATACAGCGATTGAGTCCCTCATGAAAATAATAGAGCTCGCTTTGATCCGTTCCACTGAGGGGAAAAGGTTGGAGGCCTTGAAAGATTACAGGAAAAAATAATTATTGTATCAAGGAGGCCCACATAAAACTTTATAGAGGCTTTTGAGGCACAGGGGGTTAAAGGGAAGCGAGTCCTAACGATGGTAGTCACTACCGCTCGTTTGCCAGATTTTCCCTTTTTTTAGCAGCTTTTAATGGCGCGGTTATAGTCTAGGCTGTTTTATAACTTAAAGCAGCCCGCGTCTCACTGTGCTTTTATTAGACTTCAGTGGAGCCCTAACATACTGCAACTTCATTTGTGTAATTTACTTTTATATGCTCGCTAGCGTGCGCGTTTTTTAGCGCAGTTAGCAGCGAGCGCTAACTCTTATGAGTTCTGACAGGGTTGTTCTGGAGCGAAATCAGCAGCAGACTGGCATTAACCCCACCTCCCTGCTGGCAGCGCAGATAGGTTAGATGGGGCCTCGATTAAATTAATTTGACTTCATTAGCACAAACCTGCTACAGTCAGAGCACCCGTGGTGTTGCTGTGGAGGGGCATTGGGAGACGCCTGGCAGAGGATCGGAGGAAAGCTAACACATGGCCTTGACAGCCGGAATATGCAAGCCCATGGACGGAGGGATAGCTGCCAAATGAGTGTGATGTGCGTCAGTAGCTTTAGGGGAGCTCCATCAACGCCTACCCTCAACCTCGATGCCCCAGAAGGCTACGATGCTAAGTAGCAATACAGTGCTAGCTCTTTTGGTTAGTACCTACTGGCATAGAAATGCCCTATTGTTGCAGTAGACTGGTTTGTTGTAAAAAAAAAAAAAAAAAGTATTACAAATCAGTAAAATGTATGGGTTAAAAAGGCAGCTGTTTTACCATTAAAAATTGTACAGGGATCTACAATATTTCATGCATTTGACGTACTAAAATCTACACATTAAATCTTTGTTACAAGGAGAAAAACTACATAAACAGAGAAATATACAAATAATTAGAAAATTCTTCTTGTCAATCACTACTAAACATATCATGGTAAACACATATCATGGTAATTAATGTTTGTATACACACATACACACAAAGAGTATATCTATATTTAGCCCTCTTGAATTATTAGCCCCCCTGTTTATTTTCCCCAATTTATGTTTAACATAGAGAATAGTTTTTTAAAACATTTCTAAACATAATAGTTTTAATTACTCATTTCCAATAACTGATTTATTTCCTCTTTGTCATGATGACAGTAAATAATATTTTACTAGATATTTTTCAAAACACTTCTATACAGCTTAAAGTGACATTTAAAGGCTTAACTAGGTTAATTAGGTGAACTAGGCAGGTTAGGTTAATTAGGCAAGTTATTGTATAACGATGGTTTATTCTGACGACTATCGAAAAAAATATATAGCTTAAAGGAGCTTAAAATTTTGACCTTAAAATGGTTTTAAAAAATTTAAAACGGCTTTTATTCTAGCCGAAATAAAACAAATAAGAATTTTTCCGGAAGATAAAAATATTATCAGACATACTGTGAAAAAATTCAAAGGTGGGCCAATAACTCTCAACTGTATATACACTGTATATCACAAAAAGCTAAGGTAATTCAAAGCGATTGCAACATTTTAAGGTCAAAAACAAATCCTGATGAGTACACTCTCAAAAAAAAAAAAAAAAAAAAAGGTACACGGTGGTACAAATAATTTTCCTTGAGGAACAGTTTTGTAGCTTTGTAAAAGTTGTACCTTTTATAGTACAGAAAAGACTTCTTATGATACTGTTCTGTACCTTTTATGGTACAACTGAAATTAAGGTACACAATTGTTCTCATAAAATGTACAAAAGTGTTGAACAACTCCTTTATTACAATATCTATGAAAATAAATATGACTGGAAAGGCAAAGTGATTTTATGATTAATTTCTATTAAAACAAGAATCATCATTAAAATTATATGTTTAAAGAAACTTCTAAACATTAATTAAGTTCTATTATACAATATTACAAAACAACTGGTAAAACATAAAACTATGGATGTGGTAAACTAAACGTTTAAGGCATTTTTAATAAATGTTTGGTAAGCATTTTTGATACTGGTAAGGTAAATGTACCATCACTTTGATGGTACCTTTATGGATCAGATTTGTACCATTGATGAAGGTACAGTATTGTATCTGCAGGTTTTAAAAACCAAAGGTACTGTTTGGTTTCCCATGGTACAAATCATAGGTACAAACTGCAATGGTACAAATGTGTTTCATTGTCTTAAGGTACAATTCTGTTCGATAAAGAGGCACTGCCCCAGTGACAAGCGTTTGTACCTTCTTTTGTACAACATTGTACCATTTCTTCTGAGAGTGTACTATGAACTCAATCCATTTGAGTAAATGAAGTAATTTGAGCAAAGTAAAATCCAATAAATGAAGATTATTCAAACCTTGAGGAAACCGATTGCTACAAACCATTTGAGTAAAAAAAACAAAAAAAAAACTAATCTGTGATAATAGAGTACTGTGAACTTACTCCATTTAAGTTGAGATAATGAGGTATTTAATTAACTCATTACCTTCAATACTGTGTTCAAAACTCTTTTTAAATAAGTAGAATCAATTTATATTTCTTTTTAACAATTTTTAGGTAGCTATACACATTTTATTTGATAAAGTTGACTGTTGGGTTTTGTCTAGTGTACATAACCTTTGCCACAGCCATGTCACCGTGCAGCCCAAGACCGGTTACTCACTGAAGCTAAGCAGGGCTGAGCCTGGTCAGTACCTGGATGGGAGACCACTAGGGAACACTAGGTTGCTGTTGGAAGTGGTGTTAGTGAGGCAAACAGGGGGCGCTCAACCTGTGGTCTGTGTGAGTCCTAATGCCCCAGTAAAAGTGAAGGGGACACTACACTGTCAGTGGGCGCTGTCTTTCGGATGAGACGTTAAACCGAGGTCCTGACTCTCTGTGGTCATTAAAAATCCCATGGCACAGAGCAGGGGTGTAACCCCAGTGTCCTGGCCAAAGTCCCTCTATCGGCCCTTACGATCATGGCCTCCCAATCATCCCCTTTCACCGAATTGGCTTGATCACTGTCTCTCCACTCCACCTATAGCTGGTGTGTGGTGAGCGCACTGGCGCCGTTGTCCTGTGGCTGTCGTCGCATCATCCAAGTGGATGCTGCACACTGGTGGTG
This sequence comes from Danio rerio, assembly GCF_052040795.2. Taxonomy (NCBI): domain Eukaryota; kingdom Metazoa; phylum Chordata; class Actinopteri; order Cypriniformes; family Danionidae; genus Danio; species Danio rerio. Next base: position 18,404,486 of record NC_141025.1, read on the forward strand.
GTGTGGAGAGACCCCCCCTCATGATTGTGAAGCGCTTTGGGTGTACGGCCATACACAATAAATGCGCTATATAAATACACATTACATTACATAACTCATTCACTCATTATTCATTTTCTTTCAGCTTAGTCCCTTTATTAATCAGGGGTCGTCACAGTGAAATGAACCGCTAACTTATCCAACATATGCTAATTCTAGGAAAATCACTATGTAAATGTAGGGAATTCTGGCAAAGCAAATTTACTGTTATTCATCATTTATGTTAAAGAAACTTACTGTTAAGCAGGTAGCAGATTTTAATTGTAAAACCTTTTTCCAAAGGTTTTTTATTCTTAAAATCATGGCCATTTTTACAGTGGTGTAATTTCATAAATACTTTGAATTTTAATCGTTTTTTTTTGTTTTGTTTTTGTTTTTGTTAATATATTAACTACTTTCTTTGTGGAGCAACAGTGAATAGCAGAATGTGTGTAAATACTACACATTTAATTTTAAATGTGCAAAACATTGCATTTAACTGTGTATCCCCCTTTTAAGAAGTGCACATTAGCTCCATTGATTTGTGTAGTAATTTTCGTTTCCTGGATTAAAAAGTATTTTAAAATGCCAGATCAGGATTTTTAAATGCTTTCACAAGCATCATGTGACTGATAAACTGAGTAATCCCTACAGAACATTCAGCTGGATAAATGGCATTTTAAGTATACAAAAGTGAAAGGTTGAGCCATCAGGGTTTATAAGTGTCTGGAGCAAAAGTTGTGGCTGTCTTTATGCTTAATTTTCAGCAAAGACTGATTATTTTATCATTAGCACTCATGGGTAGGAATTGTATTTTATATATGCCTGTTGATGTATTTGGTATATGTATATTTTCACCTCACAAAGAGCCAGCTCACTTTCAGCTGAAGATCTTAAGCTGTCTACTGAAGAAAAAAAGTCAGCTACAAGTCACATACATTTAGATTTAAAAAAAAATATCATAATATTACGGTTTTCACCATTTTGGCTAATGGACAGAACCTAGCTTGAGTGTAAGAGAAAAAAAATGGTATCAAAAAAAGCAGTAATATATGCAGGACATGAGTGTGTTTACTGTATTGTCGATATTGTGTAAAGCTGATTCTTGGCATGTATTGGAGTCATTTTGATGTCAGTGTTATGAGTGCTTATTCTGAATTGCGAAACCGCAGTTTGAGGCCTTTCTCTCAAAGGCTGACATATAAATGAGTGCTGTTCTGCCAAGCACAGATCCAGAGGCCTCGCTATTTGGAACAATGTCACTGAATCACAGAAGACGTAATGTAAGAGCACTCTTACGGCCTACAGAAGCTGAGATGAGGAGGCCGGCCGTTCTGCACTGACCTGTGCTCATGTGGGAGTGCGGGGATAAATAAATAACCTGGCAAATAAATAAATAATGCTAGCGGTAACTCCAGCTTGGACCCGCGGTAGCCAGAAGGCGGTTAGTTTTCTCTGTCTGGCGTAGACGCGAGAGCTCTTTGATCAGGAGAGCATCTGAAGATTCGCTCCACATCTGCACACGGGGAACGAGCCACAAACTGCCAAGAAACGTTTTAATGACGGCAGGATTAGAGAATGAAAGGCGGCTCCAGATGGTGGACGGCGCAGAGCTGCGTCCGCGGTGGGTTTTTTTAACTGCTTTTTTATTGATAAAATATGGGGTGAAAAATTGCGCGGGGCTTATTAGGCGTCCCGCTGCACTGCCGCTCAGCTGGCCAAGCTGTTCGCTATGGCCTCTGTCCAAACACGCTTCCATAAATTTTTAGCAGCGCCTTTAAATCTACGCGATCCGGGCTTGTTAAGCCCAACCCACACTCCTGTCCACCTCCCTCTGGTCTCCTTCTTTTCCATCCCACAGGCCTTGAATCCTCAATCCAAGCATCCAACTCTGGGTTGTTGTTTTTTATATCCGTTTTAGGCTTTTCACTTGGGCTTTTTCAATGTCTCGGATGAAAGCTGTTGTTGGCTCGGCTTTGGAGATGGAATATGGACGGAGGATGGAGCAGAGGAGGTTGTGTTGAGGAGAGTCCCGCTTTTCAGGCTTGTTATGATGAGCCAAGCAGCAATGTTTAGCTCCTCAACAGCTTAATTCCTTCATGATTTCATTAGTTGCCGGACCCTTCCTGAAGTGAAGCGAGGAACCGGGGTGATTAATCAGATACGTGCAAAACTCTGTCTCAGCTACTGGCAGGAATAATCAGAGACTAAAATAGACACATGGCTTGGGCAGAGAGAGAGAGAGAGAGCAGGAGAGGGACTGTATGCATTTTGACTAGGTGTGAATGTCCTCTTTGTTCGTGATTAGATTACAGGAGCGTTAAAATGATAAGGCTATAACTTTTACACTAAAAGGAACACTCAAGATTAAAAAAAAAAAAAAAAAAATTGGCTCATTTTACAATTCCCCAAGAGTTACGTAGATGAGATTTACCATTTTTGAATCCATTCAGCCAATCTCTAGGTCTGGCAGAAGCACTTTTAGCTTAACTTAGCTTAGCTTAGCTAAGCTTAGCATAGATCATTGAATCAGATTAGATCATTAGCATCTCACTCAAAAATTACCAAAGATAGTTTAATAGTTTATTAATTCATTCTGACATGTGGTGCTTCACATATAACAAGAATGACACACTCAACAGAATAAACACCAATAACCTGATATCTTGCTCTGTAGATGTCAGAGTTGTTTAAGTTTATTTTTATTTGCAGATGATACAAGTATCTTTTGTTCTGGGGATAATTTACAAAAATTTATGGAGTTGATTAAAAAAGAAATTAATAAATGAAAATTGTGGTTTGACGTAAACAAATTGTCATTAACTATAAGTAAAACAAAGGTCATATTATTTGGGAAATTAAAAAGTAGTCATAATAGTTATAGTAGTAATTTAAAACTTTATAATAAAGTTATACATAGAGTATATGCAATTAAGTTTCTTGGTGTTGTATTGGACCATAAAATTAGTTGAAAACCGCAAATAAATAATGTGATTTTAAAATTAGTAAAGACTGTAGCAATAGTGGATAAAGGAAGATTTATCTTGGACAATAAATCAGCGCACTTATGTTGCTATATATGAATTATTGTGTTGAAATTTGGGGCAATACATATAAATCTAATGTACGATCCTTATGTATAATGCAGAAAAAAGTCATTAAACTCATAGAAAATGTGGGGTATTTGTGGCATACAAATCCTTTTTTTTTTCTAAATTGAAGATACTTAAGTTCAATGATTTGGCTACATTTAAAACAACACAATTTATATTTAAAGCTAGGAATAAACTACTTCCGAAATTCATACAAAAGTTTTTTCGAAAAAAGACAAGGTGGATATAATCTAAGAGAGGAACAACATTTTGAGGTTGAAAACAAGGACAACTTAAAAAAATGTGTGTACTGTATGTGGTGTGAAATTATGGAACAGTCTAGAACAGATTCTCAAGAAATGTCAGGATATTAATCAATTTAAAAAGTTGTATAAATACTGTATATATTATTAAAGGAATGAAATGATGAATAGAGGTGATTGAAAAAGAATAAAATGAGAAAGGTATGATGAAATTACAATTAATGGAATCAAACATATAATATGTCAAAGATGCCAAAAGGATAAAATATGTCTCAAGCAAAGCTCATATGTCTCATGTAAAAAGAAGAGATAAGTAAAAGAAGAAATAAGTCAAAATAATAGACGAATGATGTGTGTGTGTATTGGGGTGGGAAAATAATAAGCTTGTGCTTCATCCCGCTCCATTTTCGACCATTTTGAAATGTATTTTTTGTTAAAGAATTTTTATGTATGGTACTTCTGTTCGAAAATAAAAAAATCTAATCAAATCACAATCAATTAACGTCAAGTACACAAACAAAAAGCTGGAGAAAAAAAAAAGAAAAATCAATACCAAAAACAATTTATATAAAAAAAGGAATAATAATAAATAACAATAATAAATAATAATCCATAGATTAAATAAAGTTATTACGTAACCGAATTGCTTCAGGCACAAAAGAAAATTTATAATGATTTGTGGAACATCTTATTGTCCTTAGATGTCGCCCAAGGGGCATCCACTCAAAATATTTGTTTAAGGGGTGTGTGCTATGTCCTAGTACTTTGTGTGCCATCCTCAACACCTGCTGTTCGTTATAGAACTCTAGACTTCGCAGGAAAACTCCAAAAGTTTTTGAGCACAAGTTGACAATTCCTTGAAGACGATTCTTGAATTTTATAGACAGTGAGGAAAACCAGCAAATAAAGGAAATGGACAAAATACTTTAAATAAATGAATTGTAAAAAGTCTTAACTTTTTTAGCTTTCTCTACATTAGAGTTTCATGTATTTGATATCAAAACAGTCTTTGATGAGCCTTGTTAATAATTGTGTGTTTAGTTTAAATTTCAACCAGTTATCAATAATTGTTCCCAGGTACCTGCATTCCTCCACAACCTCGATCTGTGTCACCCTTTTGTAGAGTTTTTTTTTTTTTTTTTTTTTTTTGCCATAGTTAATGAGCATTTCTTTGGTTTTCGACACAGGAATGCTCATTAATTTTGGCAAAAACAACAACAACCAAAAAAGAAAAACACCTGAGTTTATATAGTTTTGAAAGAGTTTATTTTAGTTTTGCTGTTTAAAGCTTGACTCCACTGAAGTAACTTTGTGCATTATGAACAATGGAATTAAATGTTGCTATTTGTAGTCCAATAGCTGGTAGCTAATTCTTTCATTCTGACATAAAAATCAAGGAATTTTACTGGTGGATCATGGCTGCAGCAGGGACAAACAGACGAACAGAGCCTGGTTTCTCTCAAAGTTTTTTTTTCCTTCACTTACATCAATTGGTGAAGTTTGTTCCTCGCCACTGTCACCACTGGCTTGCTTGGTTGAGACTTGTTGAGCTGTACCTTCATGGATTTGCTCTTCAGTGTTTGGACTTTCAATAGTGAAATTTAAACCACACTGAACTGAACTAAACTGAAACTCAACTCTAAAAAAAACTGGACTGACACAGTTTAAGTTTACTAGAACTTCTATGCTAAGCTTCTTTGACACAATCTACATTGTAAAAAGCACTAGAGAAATAAACATGAATTGAATAAAATATTATGCAGCACCTAAAAATTGACCAACTGCTTGCACAGGGACGCCTTTCATTCATTGAGACCTTTATGAGAGACAATTCAGATTTACTTGCAGATCCTGAACTATATTTATTTGAACTGGCAATAAGTGGAAGTTAGATGAGTTTCAGGTGTTGCTTTGCACTTGCCATGGTATGGCAGCAAAGTTCCTTGATTATTACACCTTATTAAGCCATGGTACATGATGTAACCACAGAAGAGTCAAGCTTTAAATAAGAAAATTATTGAAAGTATTTGGTCAATTTTGAGTTAAATGCTAATGGTCTAATCTGATTCAATGATCTATGCTAAGCTAAGCTAAAGGGCTTCGACCAGACCTGGAGATCAGCTGAATGCATTTAAATGGTCAAATTTATCTGTTTAACTCATAAAATAGGCCTTTTTTTGAAGTAGAGTGTTTCTTTAATAAACAGCAAAGTGGCTCTACAAATTGTAGTTATATGGTTCTTGAGTTAATTATTACATTGTAAGTTAATCTTGACTATATTGCCTAGCAGAACTCGGCATAGCATGTCAAATATATTTGTTTATATGCTTTTATGCAAATTCCCTTTAAGGTAAGTCATTTCAATTAGCGACCATCTTTGACACGCCTGTCTGGCAGTATGCTCAGGCATTCTATTTGAATAGGGAAACATTGAATTAAATTTCATATTTGTTATTACCAATAAAATTAAACTACAACTGTCTCTTTAGTTTCATTTATAAACATTTGAGTCATCAATAATGTAAGTATTTGGTCAATTTTGAGTGAGATGCTAATGGTCTAATCTGATTCAATGATCTATGCTAAGCTAAAGTGCTCCGACCAGACCTGGGGATCAACTGATTGGATTAAAAAAAGATAAAATGTATCTGTTCAACTCTTAGGGAGTTATAAATTGAGCCTACTTTCAAAAAAGTAGAGTGTTTCTTTAATAAACAGCAGAGTGGCTCTACAAATAGTAGTTATATGGTTCTTGAGTTTATATTAAAATTCTCGCCAAGTGTTTTTGTGCTCTGTCAATGCTGAAGCTGAATGAGTCAAATATGGCTCAGACAAAGGCAGAAATAACTTGTATTTTCGTGACCATTCATGTTTTTATGTATTTACTGCCGAAAGTTTTAAAACAAGGACACATGTTTGTCTTTGCAAAAAGGAAAAGTACAGAATTTGTTAACATTTCATGAATGCTTTGGTCACAAACTGAGTAACTAAAGCGAGTAAGGTTAGGTTCCATGCTTTCAATTCCAGCTTTAAAAGGATTTGCACATAAAAAGATGAATAGGTGAAACTTGAAAAATGTGGAAAATTATATACTTGAAGAGGCCTATAGAATAACTGCTTTATTCGTTTACTTTCCATCTATCTGTTCTAAATAGGTCATGGCATTCATTTTAATTAATATTTGAACATGGTCCTTGAAGTTCACTTATATTGTTAATTGAGCTTTTTTCACATAAAGAGTCACACAGCAGCCAGATATTAAAATAAATAGAATAAAATGATCCTTCTAGTTTATTTCTCATAGTAATTACAGCTGTTTATATTATTTTATAATAAACATGACTATAAAAGTCACTTTGTTAAGCTGCAGAGTTATTTATTAAGCTGATAATTAACCATAAGCTGGCAGAACAGAAAATATGCTGTTTGAAAAAAAAAGGCATGAATCACAAAATAAAGTTTACTATTTTTTAAAAGATTAAAAAATACAGTGAACAACCTTTTATGTGCCGAAAGACCCAAGTGATGTTTAACCAGCTTTCTTCTGATATCGTAGACCTCCATACAGTATAACAGTACACCTTTAAGGCAGTGCTTCTCAACCGTGGTCAGGGAGGCACACTACCAATACATATTTTAGATCCCTTGGTCATGAGCATAAATTGGTCCCTTAGTCATCTGCATCAACTACATTAAAGAGAACCGCTTTAATTACAGTAAATAAAAAACACCCTACTTATTGAAGTTCAACACAGCCGCACACCTGACTCATGTGTGTGTTGAGTAGGTAAAATGAGCTGGGAAAGCAGGCAGTGGGCCAAACCACTGAGGAAGGGGAGGGGGAACTCAACTGTTTCTAAATGCATTTGGTGTGTTTTTTCTTTCTACTTACACAATTATTTTATTTATACATATGCATATATAGAGAATGCTATTTTTTAATAAAAAAAATGGTTGGGGGTGGCATGTCCCCTCCATCCTCCCTAGGGTTCAAAGCTCGTGCTCTTGGTCTCTCTTATCTGACCCATTAACTTGGAGTCTCTTCTTATGTTCTGATGAGTTGATTCAGGTGTGTTTGATTAGGAAGAGGTAGAAAATGTGTATTGTTGTTGTACCGTCAGGAACAGAGTTGGGAAATACTGCTTTAAGGTCAGTGTAGCACGTTTATAAAATCTCAGTGGAAATCTGCTTCATCCATAAGTACAGTCAGCCTTGACCCCTGCCGAACATTGATATTTATTCTGTCATATCCCTTAAGCTACCTGAGCCAGATCATCATCAATAAGTGCTGTTACGGCTGACAGGACGTCGAATAACAGCCGACAATTTGTCTTTTTACTCTTCAAAATCCATCCTCTCCTCTGTTTGCTGCCAGCAGCTTAATGGACTAATTTGTAACTGTGAGAACGGATCGGGTTATTGGATGTGTTATAATTTGACAGCGACAGGCCCTGATGCCTTTACTACAGATGCTTTATTTTCTCTCTCGTGTTCTAGCCATCCTTTTTTCTTTTTCTTCTTCATGTTATGGATAGAGATGAGGGAATGGTGGACGAGTTTTGAAAGAGTTTTGATGTTTGAAACTCAGCAGGCCTGGATTTCCCCAGTCAATTCCTCCCTCCATATTACCTTCATGCGAAGCCCAAAGGGGATCGTTCTTTCCCAGAGCAGAGAGAGCATCTGAAGCCCAGGACACGCGGAGGCCTATGGGAGTGTGAAATGAATGGGAAAGGGGTAATAGGAGAGAGTTTTGAGGGCTATAGCATGAGTTATTTATCAGGTTTGTGTGTCGGCGAGTGAGTAAGGAAGGAAAAAATGAGTGAATGAAACCGAGAGTGCACTCAGAACTAATGCAGTGCTTGATGACTTGTTGGATCCGTGCTCTTTTAGGAAGTGCAGGCAAAGAGCAGGAAGGGCATTAACACAACACAGCACGGCCTCAGGAGGAACAGGAAAGATGAATGCATAGCAATTTTCCGGCACGGGACATGGAGTGAAAATGTGGCACAAACAAGGGACTCACAAGATGAAATCATGCATGATGAGGGAAAATGAATACCATTCATGTGACCATTTGTGCGAGCTTTGAATAAAATATGTACTGTATTATGTCATCATTTGTAACTATTCTAATGGAGCATAATGGATCCTGACACCTGTTTTTGATGCCATCAAATTCAGACATACACCTTAAACTGACTTGAGATTAAAGATCTCTATATATATATATATATACATATGTATGTGTGTGTATATACAGTGCATGCGGAAAGTATTCATAACGCTTCACTGTTTCTACATTTTCTACATTTTTTATGTTACAGCCTTATTCCAAAATGGATTAAATTAATTAATTTGCTCAAAATTCTACATACAATCCCCCATAATGACAATGTGAAAAAAAGATTTTTTGAAATTGTTGCAATAATTTTTTATTAAAATAAAAAGCTGAAAAATCACATGCACATAAGTGTTCACAGGCTTTGCTGTGAAGCTCTAAATTGAGCTCAGGTACATTCTGTTTCCACTGATCATTCTTGAGATGTTTCAGAAGCTCAATCGGAGTTCACCTGTGGTAAATTCAGCTGATTGGACATGATTTGAAAAGGCATACACCTGTCTATATGAGGTCCCAGGGTTGACAGTGCATGTCAAAGCACAAACCACGCATGAAGACAATTGTCTGTAGATCTCTGAGACAGGATTGTCTTGATGCACAAGGCTGGAGAAGGTTACAGAAAAATTTCTGCTGCTCTAAAAGTTCCAATGAGCACAGTGGCCTCCATCATTTGTAAGTGGAAGATGTTTGAATCCATCAGGACTCTTCTTAGAGCTGAGTGATTGGGGGAGAAGGGCCTTAGTCAGGGAGGTGATCAATAACCCGATGGTCATGCTGTCTGAGCTCCAGCATACTTATGTGGAGAAAAGAGAACCTTACAGAAGAACAACCATCTGTGCAGCAATCCCCCAATCAGGCCTGTATGGTAGAGTGGCCAGACAGAAGCCACTCCCGCCTGGAATTTGCCAAAAGGCATCTGAAGGATTCTCAGATCATAACTAAATCCTCTGGTCTGATGAGACTAAAATTGAACTCTTTGAAGTGAATGTCAGCCGTTACATTTGGAGAAAACCAGGCACCACTCATCACCAGGTTAATACCATCCCTACAATTAAGCATGATAGCATCATGCTGTGGGGATGTTTTTCAGCAGCAGGAACTGGAAGACTAGTCAGGATAGAGGGAAAGATGAATGCAGCAATGTACAGAGACATGAATATGAACATCTCTGGAGGGATCTGAAAATGGCTGTACACCGTCACTTCCCATCCAACCTGATAGAGCTTGAGAGGTATTGCAAAAAAAAAAAAAAAAAAAATCCCAAAGACAGGTGTGCCAAGCTTGTGCCATCATATTCAAAAAAAACTTAAGGCTGTAATTGCTGCCAAAGGTGCATCAACAAAGTATTGAGCAAAGGCCGTGAATACTTCTGTACATGTGATTTTTCAGGTTTTTTATTTTTCAATAAATTTGCACAAAAAAAATCAAATCTTTTTTCACATTGTCATTATGGGCTATTGTGTGTAGAATTTTGAGGGAATCAATGAATTTAATCCATTTTGGAATAAGGCTGTAACATAAAAAAATGTTGAAAAAGTGAAGTGCCATGAATAATTTTTAGATGCATTATATATTTGTTTATACACTTACATGCAAAGGGTTTTTAAGGTAAGTGATTTCACTTGGCGGCCATCTTTGAAAATCCTCTCTGGCAGTATACTTGGGCATTCTGTTTAAATGGGAATCCTTCTCCAAAATTGCTTGCCAAGCTTATGATTAAATTCATATTAGGAATTACAATAAAATTAGACGGTCTCTTTAGTTTCGTTTCTAAATATTTGAATCACACAAAATCTGCATAAACTTGTATCTAGTCCAAGCCTCTCCCATGGAGAATCATCACTTTACAGCGATCGATGAATGGCTCCTGTACTAGAAGGCGGAGCTTCATTTGGCATATTGACCATTACACTTTTCTCCCATTCAAAACTATAAGGGTGACATGTTTTGTATATTTTACAAGATACTGTATATAGTATCGTTATATCCAAGTAATGTCAAATAAAACCACAGAACTGTCCATGCTAGTAGAATACAATACAATATGCCCTTTTTTGTAAGTATATTTTACACATATTGTAGTATTTGTTTTATGTTACATCGATACAATATTATCCGACCACCTTTTATGCTGAAACATAAAGGGTAGAAAAGGACACGTAAGACATAACAGCTGCACCGTGGTCCGTGTTATTGCGTTTAAAATCACCATTCAGTGTGTTCTCGCTGGTCCATCAGGTTTAAATGTCTTTTAAATCTTTTTCCAGTTCAGGGACCCATAACATTTCAGTGAGCAACCGCAATTCAGACAGATTGTTTCATAAGGTCACTTCCTCTCCGCTGCACACATCTACAGTAAGCCTCCATTGTCTGGCTGTACAGTCGTGTGTGTATGTGTAAGAGAACGATGCACTCTTCTTGGTTTTTTTTTTTTGTCCACCGGGCTGGTTATTACACGGGCTGTAAATATTAGATGTTTCCTGGAACAGTGTCTCTCCTTGTTAAGCATGACCCCCCATCACGCCTCAGGGTTAACAGTGAGAACATGAAGCGCTTTGGTGTAAAATGCTTTGATGGAGTCTGGCAGGTAGAGGGACTCACGCTGGTGACCCTTGAGAAAGCGGGAAAGCCTGCTTTGTGTAAAGGTTGTGCCTCATGGTCGGGTTGGTCAAATCAGCATTTCTCTCGCGCACGTCAGATTTTCCAAAGGACTGACTTGTGCTATTCTTCCTTTGAGTTTTTGTCTTGTTTCTTATCCAAATATCTCAACATTCTTAAAACCGAGAAGCACTTTCTGCACAAGTAACAAATATTGGGCCCTATCATACACCCAGCGCAATGTGGCGCAAAGCTCGGCGCAATAGTCTTTTGGTAGTTTCAGCTTGGCGCAAGAGTAGTTTTGAAGCACTAAAATATTACAAAACATATTACTTTCTAGTGTACGTAGATATGAAAAATCACTGCTTTTATGTCTTCTTCATCTCGGGAGGCTTTTTCAGTTCATTCATAACAATTTGCTTTTGTATAATGTTATTATTATTAGCAGTATTATTTATTATATCCATATTTATATTTGTTGTATTAAAAAAAAGCTTAGATTTGCCCACCTGTCAGGTTTTAGACCATATGGGGCACAGCATGTGTTTTAGGATATAACTCAGGTTTGTGAACACACTTTGTTATTGTTGTTCATTTATTCATTTGCTAGAAATTAGAACTGAATTTAGAAATAGTTTTGAAACTAATATTTGCATTTAACAAACGCAATTAATTATTTATAGACTAATTGATGTCTGTGCGTAAAGGTTTCCCTATCCAAGAGCTAAAGTGAAAGTAGATCATTTATCTCTCATTCTCGTGCAGTAGATGCTCTGTTTAACTCTGTTTTCTGTTAAAAAAAAAACTGTTAACTGTTAACTGTTTGCTAGTGAAATGCTCAGTTTTTCCACTTAGAATTACTTTGCGTGCTGTAAATAGAGAATGCGCTCTTGGCGCGACGCAGCTGGCTCTCAAAGGGAATGGGAGATGAGACTCTAATTGGTTTATTCTCAAAACACACCTATAACTCATTAAGAAAATAAACTCAACCCTTTTAGACCATGCGCCATGGCGCAAAGCGGATTTTCCCGTCCTTAAATTAGCAAAAATGCATTCTGACACGCCCTGAAAGCGTTTGCACCCTGCGTTTTGCGCTCTGCGCATGGACCGTCAAAACAGAGCCCATTGTCTTGTTTTCAGAAATAATATGAAAAAGTTAAGTCTTTTCCCTTTAAAAATAGCTAAATAATCAGATTAATAAGCAATATAATTGTATTTCAAAGTGAAAACATCTTATTTGGAGATTATTTAGCTTGTTTTAATGCTGTGTTCACACCAGACAGATAAATCATGTATACAAATATCTCAACATTCTTAAAATCGAGAAGCATTTTCTGCACAAGTAACAAATATTGAAAAAATTAAGTGTTTTTCCTCAAATAAAAGCTAAATGATCAAAACAATTAGCAATATAATGGTATTTAAAAGAGAAAATGCTTGAAAAGCTTGAAATGTAAACATATAAATAAATGTAGACAAATCAATAAGGCAAAATACAAATCTGACTGATGTAAAACAATGTGCTCTACCAGATAAGTTTGGTGCTGTGACCAAATTTCTTCAAATGACAAGAAAATGTTCTGGCTGTGTGCCTTGATCATTGAACAATTCACATGATAGAAAAAAATAATAATATGTAAAATGTAAAAATCAGGGTGGGAATGGGTAGTGATAATAATAATAAAAATAATAAAGTTTGCACAAATAAATTCTTATAATAAGAAAAAGGTCGACCTAATATATAATATACAAATGATCAGTGTAAAATATAATACCAAAGACTTCAAAAACAAGAATCTTAAATATCTCAGATAGTGAACAAATATTTTCAACATGTTGTCTTGGATTATTTTGTGATCATGTGACAATTTAAAAGATATTAGGATGGCTTCTGCACCAAACATTACAAACGGGCATAGAGGAATGTGTGACCAAAGCGCTTGCCAGTCTTTTGCATTACAACAGTAGTTTTATCTTATTGTCTTTTTTTTAAGTGCCTGTGTAGGCTTTTTTAAATTTTTAGACTAGTTTAATAAAGATCATTTTTAAAGTGTTTAATGAGCTGTAAAAGGTCAATGTGGGCTGGCTATTACCTTAAAAATATCTTTCCACCAAATCTGACCCTTGTAGTCAGGTTGATTCTGTGATATTGTAAATAAAAATATATATAATAAAACCTGCTTACCTCAAAATTGATGCAGTATATGAATTATATTTAGGCTAATTAATGAAAACTTTTTCGGGTTATAAAAATACATACATGTGCTGAAGAAAAAGTTCTGAGCGTTTAAATTCTCCAACATTTTAGAAGAACCGAATGACCTTGCTAATCATTAGTTATGAATTTAGAAATTGCAGCCGCTCTCTTTAGAGGGTATAAAAGACTTTTAGCCTTTTATCTGTGGCATAATGTACTATTGCACGAGCGCTTTAACTTTAAAACTAAAGTAGTCTGGAATTACAGTCCCTGACAAGTGGTTAACAGTGCTACGACATTTTGGGGGTGTAATTGGCCAATTTTGCAAGGTTCTTGCTACAATCCAATTATAAAAATTGTTATGTGGCTGTTTTTTCTGTAAAAAAAAAGTATTTCTGGAAAAGAAAAAAACATAAAAAAACAAAGCTTTTAAGTTAGGTGCTGTTGTTCAGAGGAAAGCAGGGCTTATAGTATTGTCTTAACAGTACTTGGGTATTAGATGTTTAGGTATTTGAACGAAACTGACTTCATAATGAATGCGCCATAATGGCACAGCAAGTGCTAACATAATGCCCTTTATTGTCTGCCACACTGAACGCATTGCCGTTTACCCAGGGCGCCATCTCAGATTCTTTGAGATATGTTCAGCCTGGCTGTGGGCCACTGCTATTGATGTATATCTGCAGCTCCAGACAATCTCCCTGTTGTGTGGCAGTCCCAGCATCCAGTGGACATATAAGCCTCTGGGCCCTCAGGGTATTATGGTCGCATGAGAAGCCCTGGACTATGCGCATGAAGAAAATGTTTTATTCTAAATTCACTCAGTGGCCTTTTATGAAATGGCAACTTGGATATCGAGACATTTGGCTGATGCAACTACTCTTTTTTTTTCCACCAGCAAAGCACGTGATTTCAAACCATTTCATTTTGTGAATTGCTGTGGACAATTCATCTCATCAATGTGATCATGCTACTGTTTCCTGTGCTGGAATCTGAAAGCGTTCCACTCTTGCACTCTATGAATTATGTTGTAATTGTCATTTCATTAGTGTTTTTGAGCATTTTAATGTGTGTAATTATTGTAAAATGTCTCATAATGGATAATGCAAGTTGCAGCCGCCGTATCACACCGATTTTTATTCAGCAGCGGATAAAGTAATTGCTTTAGGAACAACAAGCTGTGCAATAATACTTCTACAACTACAGGAAAATGTGCATTGTCCAGTGCTCATTTTTTCGAGCTTTTTTTTCCCAGAGCTTTATATATTGCAGCAAAAATGTTTAACCCTAAGATGTGTATGATCACATTGGTGTGATCAGTCTTGGCTTGTTCCTGAAGCATATGATCACACCAGTGTGATTAGAAGGTTCAATGTGTTACATAATCAGCTGCTAAATTCAAATCTGCTTTCCCGTGCTAGAGAAAGACACACAAAAAACGAAGGAAAAGAATCATGGATATGCTTTCACACATTCTGTAATATGCTAACATTAAGTCAACTGGTAAGGTAAACAATAAAGTATAGATGGTAGATGGTATAATTAAAAAAAAATACATTTTTAAATATCTTACCAACACCAACCACAAAAAGATGCAGTACTAAATCATCTAATCTCATAGGAATATGTCACATTTTTGTTTTGATCATCATTTATTGCAGTTTATTTCACCTGGTTCACAATAAAGTGAAATTTAGTCTCCTGAGTACGCTCAAAAAATATTTTTGCTGCTTATTCGACCTACTAATTTATCTACTGAATCAATTATTGAGGATTTTGGGGACAATTTATTTGTTTTATGTTCAATCCGTTAAAATTTTAAAAACCTGTTAAGATAACTTAATTGATTTGCATTAGGACGACATTAAGGAATTGTGTGAAACCCAGCATTTTTTTTATTTCCTCCGGATGTCACAAATGATATGGAATTCAAGAAATTCCAGCACATGGAATCTGCTTCAATCGCGCAACTTCAAATATTTCAACTCGAGCGTACAATTTGTATGAAATGAAAAACATCCCACTCTAAACTACAGCAAATGATGCAGTACTCCGCATTTAGCGTGAACATAGCATAACGCTTAATATTTGGTGTTTGGCCTCGGGTTATATACTAACCTTTGTATTTCAGAACTACTGACCACGAAAAAATTGCTATATGCATGTGTGTGCGTGAGGTGGTGAGGCATTATGGGAAAAGACAGAGTGCACAAGGCTGCAGAGATGGGGAAAGCGGCGTAACCAGCTCTAGATTGCTAGTGACAGGCTGATACTTCAACACTTACGGCTGCAGCTTTGATTTAATCACAGACCTGTCATTTGTTATTTGTCTGGCTCTCTCCGCCGGTGCTGAGCCTGATCAACGGTCCCTTCCCTTGAGTTCCTTTCCTCCTCCCCCTCCTCTGTTACGTCTAAATCCTCCATCCAAATTACCACCTCCATCCGTGTGCTGGTGAGGGGGCTGATCGAAGATGGACAGAGAGGAAGAAAGGAGGGAGGAAAAAACAGTGGATTCGGGCGAGCAGAATCCGCCCGAGGCCGACTAAAAGATCATTAATAGGGCCGTCAGAAGCCTTGCCAGTTGGTTAGCTTCTCATAAATAAGAAATGAATTCTTCCGCACCTTCATTAATAATGACTGCTGTTGCTATTTTGTTGAAATGTAACCTTAAAGGAAAAAGAGGGGGTGGACGCTGGAAGGCCCCGTATTCTCACTAGTAATACGATAAGACAGGCCTCCAAATTAGCAATGAGCGTGTGATACCAAACCAGAGTCAATTACTCTCGGAGAGTGTGTGTGTGACTCGCATGCTTGGGAAAGTGGCTTGGGATGCTCCAGCCATTTTAAAGTCTGGGGTTTCATAGCCAGCAGGACTTTCCCCAAGTCCCCGAATGAGAGGTTAGGGGGTTGTCAGGGTCAGCGGGTGGGTGAGATTATTTTGGTTTAATTAGGTGAAGGAGATGATTATTTTATTAAGGCTGTGGTAAGCTGTCGCAACGGTAGCTGCGAATGAGCTTCATTAACCTCAAGCTAAAATCATTATTCCGAACCAGGCTCAAACCCTAAGACCTAAGGGACTAATCAAAAATGATCTGATCTCGTTTTGTCCTGGCCCCGCTTCAAGGGCCCATTTAACCATGTTTCACTTTGATCTCAACAACCTTCGCTTTTACTTAAGCCCTGAAGGTACAGACAGTTCAATATCTTTATTCAGACAAGTTGTATTCAGATCTATCTATCTATCTATCTATCTATCTATCTATCTATCTATCTATCTATCTATCTATCTATCTATCTATCTATCTATCTGTCTGTCTGTCTGTCTGTCTGTCTGTCTGTCTGTCTGTCTGTCTGTCTGTCTGTCTGTCTGTCGGTCGGTCTGTCTGTCTGTCTGTCTGTCTGTCTGTCTGTCTGTCTATTCATTCATTCATCCATCTATCTGTCTTTCTTTCCATCCGTCTATCTATCTATCTATCTATCTATCTATCTATCTATCTATCTATCTATCTATCTATCTATCTATCTATCTATCTATCTGTCTATCTGTCTGTCTGTCTGTCTGTCTGTCTGTCTGTCTGTCTGTCTGTCTGTCTGTTCATTCATCCATCCATCTATCTGTCTTTCTTTCCATCCATCCATCTATCAATCTATCTATCTGACTTTTTTATCCATTCTTATAAAAACCCACCCACCCAATCATTCATTCATCCATCCATCCAGCCGTCCATCCGTGCATCCATCAATCCATCATTCCATCCATCATCTATCTGTCTTTCTATCCATATATCCATCTATCTCTCTGTCTTTTTTATTCATCCATACACCCACCCATCCATCTATCCATCTGTCTTTCTGTCCATTCGTCCATCCGTCCGTCCGTCCATCCATCCGTCCGTCCGTCCGTCCGTCCTTCCGTCCGTCTGTCTGTCCGTCTGTCTGTCTGTCTGTCTGTCTATCTATCTATCTATCTATCTATCTATCTATCTATCTCTGTCTGTTTATCTGTCTGTCTTTCTATCTTTCCGTCCTTCCATTCATCCATCCAACTGTTATTCATTCCATTGGTTGATCATTCAATTATTCTGTCAATCGTTCCATCCATCCATTGTTCTGTCATGTCATTTATCCTTCTATTTGTCCGTCCATCTTTTCATTTACTGAAACATATTATTCTATCTATCATATATCTAATATATCATTCTATCTATCCATCCATCCACCCATTTCTCCTTCAATTCAGCATTCTGAATAAATTAAATTCTCAATCCTATGCTTGTCATTATATAATCCATCCATCATTCTATTGATCAATCTGTCCGTTTGTACGTCCACTGATCTGTCCATCCATCTGTCCATCCATCTGTCTATCTATCATTTGTCATTTTATAATCCATCCATTCATTCATTATTTCTTTTGTCATTACGTCAGTCATCGTTTCTGTTCATCATTCTGTCCGACCATCCATCCATGCATCCATTTCTGTTTATCTTTCATTCTGTTCAACCATCCATCCATCCAAAAGCCAGTTAACTACTTTGTATGATTCCGTTCAATACTAGAGTCTTTAAGCTGTAATGATTGATGTTTAAATAAAGCCTTTATAAAAACATGGACAAATCACAGTTTAGATTGAGAAGCTTGTAGTGTGTAAGTGCAGAAAGGTTGTATCCAATTGTCCAGACCCTTGTGCTGATAGTGTAAATTAAAGCAATATTGGTAGAGCTCTTCTAATGTTGTTTTAAAGAGATTAACTTTTAATGAAAACGAAGGTCTCCTCTATCTTCAGCCTTTCCTTCTCCTTATGCTCCTTCATGAGAACATTAATAACCCTGTATCCTCCGTAGAGACAGGAAGCACAGGCAGATAATCATTTTGCCACACCTCAGCCTTGACCATATAGAACTAAACCGCTCCAGCACTCCTTCATAAATCCCCACCCCCATCCATGTTCGCTGTTATTCTCTGTACAAGGTGTGTTTCCACTTCCAAGAAGCAGCCATTGTGCGTATGACTTATTCGGTCTCCCAGAGGAAGTTGAATCTCTGCTGCATATTTGGAGCAGGTTGGCTTTGCATTGCTGCCAGAAGAGCTTTATGATATGTAATCTCTGGATAGAGCCGAGGCAGGGAGATTCATGTGTATTACTCATGTGCATTTCTCCAGCCCCTAACCTCTAATCGACTGCTCTCAGCAGCTGGTTCTCCTTAAGGTCCTGGAGATGATTGCTATTGTTACAAGCAGACCTTGCGTTTCACCTCAGCACTTTGAAATACTGCTGTCATTGCCAGACACAAAGGTATACAGTTATATAATGTCTCTGGATTAGTCTAAGAGAAGCAGTCTGTGGAATATAACATGGAATTTACATTTACATTAATGCATTTGGTGGAAAACATCTATTTTTAGCTAGGGGTTTGTGAGAATCCATTTTATCAGTCCAACGACGGAATCCGATAAATAGTTGAAGGTTAAATGTGCGTAAGTTTTATAGCGCTTCTGAAAATAATTGTGATATTTATTACAGAGTATTTATATTTTTTTCAACTTCAAATTCAATCTGACTCCAATTTTATGTGACCATCAAATTTATACTGTAATTCTAATTTGGAATGGGTCACGTTTTTCATTCATGAATTAATTTAGAGTTTTGATTTATATCTGATCCCATAATCTTCAGTTTTATGTTCATTACACTGTAAAACCCCAAAAAGTTCACAGTAATTATGAAGATTAGTTTTTTAACTCAAATGGTATGTATCAATTTCCTCAAACAGTTTGAGTTGCCTTAACTTATTGGGTTTTACAGTACTCAGTTGGTTTGAGTTCTCTTCATTTATTGGGTTTTACTGTGCTTAAATTGCTTCGTTTATTCAAATGGATTGAGTTCACAGTACTCATTAGGATTAGTTGTTGAACTTAAATGATTTGGTGCAATCGGTTTCCTCAAATGGTTTGAGTTGCCTTAACTTTTTGGGTTTTACAGTGTAGTATTGAGCTTGAGAGCTCTTCACTACAGGCCGGTCTGAATATAAACTTGCGACCCCGAGACATGTCCTTCTCTTTAAATACCCTATGAAAGCAATGAATGTTTATTTTGTTAAAGTTAACCAGTGACTAAAAGGATTTATCTGTTGGGATTTAATCAAAATTGTTCAAAGGTATTGAACAAAACCTCATTACCAGTCACACCTGAGTATTTATCAATACCAGAGGGGAAGGAAAGTTCAGGAAAGAGGGCCATCCTGGGTCTTTTTTTCTTGATATTTCAGAGTTGTTGTTTTTTTTTAATTACAGGGCACATTCAAGTCTGAGTAAAATTCATCCCTTCAGTACACTAAAATCCAAAAAGTTAAGGTAACTCAAACCATTCAAGGAAACCAATTGCAACAAACCATTTAAGTTAAAAAAGTTAAAAAAACTAATCAGTACAAGTAAGTACTATAAACTTAATCCATTTGAGTTAATGAAGCAATTAGAGCACAGTAAAACCCAATAAATGAAGAGAACTCAAACCAACTGAGTACTGTAAAACCCAAATGGGCCCTATCATACACCTGGCGCAATGTGGCGCAAGGCATGGCACAATACTTGTTTGCTAGTTTTAGCTTGGCGCAAGAGTCGTTTTGAGGCGTTGTACCACGCTCTTTAAATAGCAAATGCATTTGCGCTCATATGTGCGCCCATAAACTTTCTGGTCTAAAAAGGAAGGTTTTCTGAGGCGCACTGCTGGCGCGTTGCTATTTTGAGAAACTAAAATAGATTTTTCATTAGACCAAAACAAACCCGGTCTAAACTCCAGCGCAGAGTTGAGCCTCGCTTACACACTGCTTAATGGCCTACACACAAGATGTAGAGCAATACGCAAATATCTTTACATATGAAAAAATTCAAATATTAAGGATATGCCTATATATAGGATATAATAAGAATATATATAGGATATAAATATAAAGGATTAAAATATTACAAAACATATTATTTCTAGCCTACATAAATATGAAAAACCACAGTTTTTCATCTTTCAGTTCATTCATAACAATTTGCTTTTGTATAATGTTATTATTATTAGCAGTATTAACTGAATTTAGAAATAGTTTTGAAACAAATATTTGCGCTTAACAAACGAAATTAATTATTTATAGACTAATTGATGTCTGTGCGTAAAGGTTTCCCTATCCATGAGCGAAGGTGAAAGTAGATCGATTATCTCTCATTCTTGTGTGGTAGATGCTCTGTTTAACTGTTTTCTGTAAACAAAAAAAAACTGTTAACTGTTTGCTTGTAAAATGCTCAGTTTTTCCACTTACACTTTCTTTATGTCCTGTAAATAGCAAATGCGCTTATGGCGCGACGCAGCTGGCTCTTAAAGGGAATGGGAGATTGACTCTGATTGGTTTATTCTCAAAACACACCTATAACTCATTGAGAAAATAAACTCAACCCTTTTACACCATGCACCACGGCGCCAAGCGAATTTCCTGTCCTTAAATGAACAAATTTGGATTCTGACACGCCCTGAAAGCGTTTGCGCCCTGCTCTTTCCGTTTTGCGCATGGACCGTTAAAATAGAGCCTAATAAGTTAAGGCAACTCAAACCGCTTGAGGAAAACGATTGCTACAAAACATTTGAGATAAAAAAAAAATCTATGTGAGTACTGTGAACTTACTCCATATAATTTGATGTAACAAGGTATTTATTTAACTCATTATCTTTAACGGGGAGTTCAAAACTCTTTTCCAATGAGTAAAATTAACTTTGAGTAAATTTTAAGTTAACTACACTCATTTCATTTGATAAATTTAGGTTTTACAGTGTATGATTGGGTTACTCTTAATTCTTGCATGCAGGTTGTATACCTGGAAATGCTGCGATAAAAGGCATTGCATAAAAATAAACAACTTTGGAGCAGCGGTTGTCTATAAAAATATTGCCCGGCAGGCTTGGCACTTGATTAATTAGTTCAATCTTTTTTTTTTAGCCCCAGCTGCTTTCTAATTGGTAATCCACTGTAGTAGTCATTATCTAAAACCTCTTTACTGTGCCACAATTTAAGCTCTAACTGTTGGTAAACCAAGAACAATTAGCTCTCAATAAGCTTGCATACAAAATCACAAACCTTTTGTTTCCTGGGGAATTGCTTATTAATATTCATGAGGTCCATCAACAGACCTGGTGAAAAAAACAAGCCATTGTGCATCTACTAAGCTCTTAACTAGATTTAGCATTCCTCTTACATTCAGAGCTACTTAATCCTGTGGCATCTTTTTTTTTCTACATTTTCTTTTTTTTTTGCCTCCAATCTCCAATTATGAATGATCACCCCCTTGCTTGCTGTCATCTGCTTGTTAAGACCAATATTGAAATCCTCATGTGGATTTATGCGGCGAGATCTGCAATGGAAATCAGGCACATCTGTTTGGAGATGCCGGTCTGGAAAAGAGCGATTGCTTCTCCCAGAGGATCTGCGGCGGCATCACTCCTCAAAACCACCAGCTCGTCGGTGACAAGTAAACCCAAATCATCACTGATGTTATTTATTTTCAAATGTTCCCCGCTTGACAGCCGACATCTTGTTCCGCGCCCGTCCCACGGGGGCCTGCGTCTGTGTCTGACGTGTCTGGCTGACACCAAAGCAGCGGGAAGTCGCCAGAGACATGTTTTGGAATTTGTCACAATCCCAAACACACATGCGCAGCGAGGTTGTTTACACACCTACGGATCTGTCGAGATGACTGTTGCAGTTGTCAACGTGCGTGGCAGTGAGGTTGAGGAGTGCCGTCGAAATGAGACCGCGATTGGATTGAAAAGATGTGAAGGGATAAATCTCGACAGTGAAATAACAAGGAGCGGGTGGGTGGGAGGTGCAAATGTAGGCCACCTTTGGTATTTATTCAGGGGAGGTGTTTTTTAGGTACTTTAAGGGTGTGTTCGTGCTTGGCAGGTTTGGTTCAATTAAAGTGAACTTGTTCATTTGAAGAAGTGTGAATGTTGCCATTCAAATCTTGATGCTCACCAAACAAACTGCCTGAGAATCCTTCTATACAGCATGCCTCCATCTGCTTTCGGTTGATTTTTGATGTGGATTTAGTATATATATATATATATACATATATATATATATATATATATATATATATATATATATATATATATATATATATATATATATATATATATATATATATATGTATATATATATATATATATGTATATATATATATATATATATATATATATATATATATATATATATATATATGAACACAACATGGACCACATACATATAAAATGTAACATATGTGTGACCTTAAAGGGACCCCTATTTTGCATTATAAATGGTTGTATTTTGGTTTTGGGGTCTTCAATAACAGGCTAGTATGCATGCAAGGTCAAAATACACTTTCATTGTCTTAGGCCCCGTTTACACTAATGCGTTTTAGTTTGAAAACGCATAAGTTTTGCCACGGTTACGCCAACCGTCCACACTACGTCGGAGTTTTCGAGCGCCGAAAACAGAGCGTTTCGAAAACGCTGGAGAGGCCGTTTTCATTCTGAAACGCTGCTGCTCCATCTCAGTGTGGATGATGGAAAACGGAGACATCTGAAAACGGAGGCGGGGCTGCAGACATTCGCCTCTCTGATTGGGGCTTTTCCTGAATATTAAGTAGCCTACCACACAGTTCAGTCCTGCATTCTCTCCTTGTAAGTTAAGACTTCGCAAGTTTGATTAAGGCTGCAGTCTCTTCTTCTCAGTTTGATATGGAAAACAGACTATACCGAGGACACGGGTAAATCTTTAAAGGGAACAGTGTACTTTATAACTTCATTCACATCACTCTGGCTACGTTGTTTCACTTTCTCAACAATAAAATGTAAACATGATTTAAGGAACTGCCTATTTTCATTTTAATATTAGCAACTAAACAGGCAGCAGACATGTTGAGGTGTCGTGCTGCATGAACGTCATCTTCACTGTGTGGATATTTATAACAAAACGGAGCCGATAACAACTGCCTCCTTTCAATTTCAGTGAAAATACGAAACACACCCTTTCACACATCACTTGACTGCGTGAGACAAACCGAGGATCAAAACATGACCTCTCTGGACAGAAATTTAAAACATGGAGCAATCACTCGCTTTTTTAATGCCTAATAATCTAGTTTATTCCTGCCCCTTTTCGCAACGCCGCACGACAGAATTTCGCATTATCAGACTCTTGTGTGACTGCAGCTTCAGGCACACCAGGCAACTGACCAAGGACACTAAGAAGATGCCTAATGAGGACTAAATGAAAAATGAATTCATCTTGGACCAAAGATATTAGCAGTTGACAAAACAAAAAAACAAAAACAAAAGAACAATCCTCAACGATGTCTGATTTTTTTATCATAGCACAAGCATCTGAAATGCATTTTCTTATCAGTAGATCTTCAAGCATGTGTGACCGAGGAATTCCTGGCATTGTTTTGACTCAATTTACCTTTTTTTGGCATTGTTTTGACTTTTTTTGTTTGTTTTTTTTTACATAATTTACTGCTGTTTTTTCCCATACAATTTTTTTTTTTTAGAAACATCTGTCTGTAATTTTTTTTCTATCAATCTATCATCCATTCATTCACTCATCCATTGTTCTGTCATTATATCAATCATTCTATCATACTATATCTCATTCTATCCGTTCATTTATTTATGTTTCTCTATCAAGTTCAATTATTTGAACTTGTATGATTAAGGTAAATTTCATGTGTTCGCAACAAATGTGTCACGCATTGCATATCATTTGCAGCATGCTGCAATCATTTGCCTCTATTTGCACATTTGCATTGGCTTTGTGTACAATTTTTATTACTGCATTTGGTGTGAACCCAACATAAGAGAACCAAACTACAAATACCACATATTGATAGCATCTATGTGACATCACACCATTTTGGGAATGCCCCATTTGCTAAAGGATTTATTTCTTTAGCCTAAATGCAGGATAGTTGTTGTGCAATCGGATATACTAATCAACAAGGAGACGTACATCTTTAGAATTCCTGCAGAAAGGTCAAATGTATGGATTTGTGCCAAACGGCAGCATTATTGACCCATTCCAATCTGAAGTACCTACAATACAACTGGTGGTACTTTTGTATGTATTTTGACAGTTTTTATTCTAATATACAGTTAAGTGCAGTTAAATTAAAAGCCAAAGGGAAAGTATAAACAGCAAAAGTGAATGAATATGTTTTCCTTACCAGGAAATATTATTTTAAGGAAAAGAAACAGACAGCAAATATAAAAGCAGACTCTCACGTTCAATGCAGCAATCACCAAAGATTAAATCACTGAGGGATTTTCCCACAAGATAAATGTAAACATCACCAAATTGAGCTATTGGTGGTGATGGTTTTTAATTACTGGAATATCGTGCCAGGTGCTATATATGGATCATGCTGGCAGCTAGCTCTCTGCAACTCTTACATGAAGCCAACTGAAGCTAAGCAGGGCTGCGCCTGGTCAGTACCTGGATGGGAGACCACATGGGAAAGATTGGTTGCTGCCGGAAGTGGTGTTAAGCCTGGTTTATACTTCTGCATTGAGTGATCGGGGTGACCCATGGTAACTGCCTTGCGCTTTGCCATGCATTTATTCTGCTGCACGCCGTTTGTGTTGCTCTGCAATAACACTTCCGAAACGCTAGCTGGCAGTGAGGTTTGTATGTTCCTCTGGGTCGAGTTTCTTGGCTGGTGTTTTGTTTTTTCTGATGCTACCTTAACACACAAGTAGCTCAAACTCGTTTATTTTAAGGCGGGAACCTGCAGACGTACAACAACTTTAATCATAAGGTAAACACAAAACAAAATTTTCCATCTGGAGCTTCTTCACAGGACTCGACACTTATAAACACTCACTGCATCGGGTTCTCGGGGCTCACAGTCGTGCCCACACTTATCAGCGCTACCAAGCCAACCACTTACAGAGCTTGCGCTATGCGTCGTTGTGATGTGTAGTTACATTTTTTGAGAGGTGTGCGTCAGCATCAGTCACGTCAAGAGCTATGCGACCACGTAAAGGCTGTGCCGGAGCATACGCGCGCGCTTGACATAGAAGTATAAATCAGCATTTAGTGTTACCAGCAAGGGGTGCTCAACTTGCGGTCTGCGTGAATATTAATGCCCAAGTATATTGATGAGGACTTTATATTGCTCAGTGAGATCAGTCTTTCGGATGAGATGTGAAACCTAGTCCCCGACTATCTGTGGTCATTAAAAATCCCAGGATGTCCTTCGAAAAAGTAGGGGTTTAACCCCGGCATCCTGGCCAAATTTGCCCACTGGCCTCTGTCTATCATGGCCTCCCAACCATCCCCATATTATAATATGCTGCCATTACTTCCAGTTATTTTGCTCGTTAGATTTCCACACAGGTCACGTGACTAAATGCTATCAATTGTCTAGTCAGTTTTCATTAGGTAGGCTAAATGTTCCAACCCACCAGTAATAATTCAAAAGATTTGATAAACATATACCTCTAGGGAAGCCAGGTTCTGTTCCAGATGGACATTCTAGTCAAAAATCTGGACGTAACATTGTGCCAAAACAAACTATAATGCTGGGCGACAAAGTCACTGTTGCCACATTTTGATCTATTGCAGTACATGCTGACTTCCCTGACTTTCACATCTTGGCAACAACTGGGTCGCTGCTAGAGAAAGTGTGTGCTTTTGTGTGTGTCTGTGTGTGTGTGTGTGTAAGATCCAGGATGAGCGAGTGAGCGTAGCGGCAGGTAAACGAGGCGTGAGCACAGGGTCCTGCTCCCTGAACGCTGCGCTCGTCAGACAGTCCATTTGTCAAAGCGCCCCAGCGGAGCTTTCCAAAAGGCCACGTCACTTCCAACCCCTGCCGGGAAGCCCCATGTCTAAGTCCAGGGCAGAATCACTGAATCTTAGTATCTAGATTCTAAGAAACATAAAGGTAATATAAACCTTGTGGAGACTAGAATTATGCACCGTGTCAGTTTGCAGGCATGGTGTAACATAGTTTTAGTTTATAGCAAAAACTAGATCAAGTTTATTACTCTGTAAAACTGTCATTTGTTTCATTTTGAGCGCCTAATATGGTGAAATAATTGTAAATATATCCTGACTGGGTTTGTTGGCTTGGAAAGAACACTTGTTTGATTGTACGTGAACACATAGGTGGTGTCTGTATTATCCTTTCATCATTGTGGTAAAACTTCATTTTGAATGTCATTTCTTTGTCTATGCTAAAATGTGCTGCTATATTTAGTGTGCAGACATGACTAAAAGTAGATTGACTTTCTGAACAGTATGTTCAGTCTTGAAAGCTATGAATGATTAGACTATCTTTACTAAACTATTTGTTTGAATAGTTGGGAACACATGTGATTTGTGTATTGATTATGAAATTAAATCATTTATATGTTACAATGTAAACATTAGGGTGTAACATTACACAGAAATCATGGTTTGGTATGTACCCCAGTTTTGGGGTCATAATTCTGACAGGAATAAGCACCACATCCCCAGTGCTTACTATTTTCTGTTTATTTTAGGCAGACAGAAGTCTTTTGTCACAATCAGCTCCAGAACTGGAAAGCTTCTTGTAATATAAAAGTACAAAATAAACAGAATAATAAAAAGAGAATGACTTTAGAATAAGGAGAGTGTGCAACAAACTGCCAAAGGTTAAGCTCAACCCTTCCTGAAAACAACAGAACAACATTAATTGTGCATCAAGATTCTATAAGCTTCAAAACTGAAATTTCTTAACGAATTTTCTAGCATGGGATGTCAATCCATCTGTTAATTCAATAGTATGTCCAGTGGACAAAATATATGTTTAATCATTGCTGATTTGCGTGTATATGAAGATGGAACTTCAGATTAGCTTATGTGCACACAAGGTGGAACAGTGTTATATATATTTCCATTGCATTTATTTTCCACGTAATCACATGTTGCCAGACATGCTTGACCATTATACACTTGTCTTTTGCAACACCTCGCAGATGCGTGCTGTGGTTTTAAGATGCCGTGTCGAGATACAAGAAATTCCAAAGCAGTGGACCAATCAGAAGAATTCATGGGCAAGGCAAGCATTACAAGCTTCTGTTGACAGTACTTGGCATGATAACTAGTAACGCTCCGATTGATCAGCCGGAGATTGGTATCCGCCAATAATCACATTTTATGACACGATCGGTACTTGCTAATTTGGCCAATCTCATAAAAAGATCGCAGGTGTTCGTTTACACGTTTACAAGCAGAGGAAGATTAATTTTAATTTCATATGCATCAAAACTGCGCTTCCAACGTTTCCTTCAATGAGACATGTTGAATTCTTCTGCCATCATTTGCGATGTTTCCAAATTTCATTGTTAGTCATTTTTCTTACCAACTTTTTTATGTGTTTTATCTATTATTTTCTGTAAAGCTGCTTCTGACCATGACATGTCCACACTAAATGCTTATACGAGACGTGTTTAAGGGATTATATGCAACATCCTTCATTTATTCTCTTAGGAAAGGAGAGATCTCCATTTAAGTATCACACTTAGAAGCAAAATGTGCTTTATGCAATGTTAAAGTTATATAAAGCTTCAGAATTAATACTCTACTCTGTATCAGCCGATCACCATGACAAGAAATCGGTACTCTGTATTGGCTGCAAAAATCCTGATCGGAGCATCTCTAATGATAACTGTTTTATTTGATGGCATTCCTGAGCTTTGTTTGACACAAAGACACATTCTGTGTGAATGGCTATTAAGTTGTTGCTCTGGTGTGGTCTTCTCTCTAACTCCAGTGACTGGCACATCTGGACTGACTGTATTCATTGTCAGAGTCCATGAATCAAACTCTGACACCTATCTGTGTTGGTTTAGGATGAATACATGTACTGTTAAACCCCTAATATACAGTACATACATTTTTAAGTAACAGTGAAAAACAATAACATTTGTAATTTTAACAAAGACAAGTTGTATTTCATTTATACAATGAAGACTAAGCAGTCATTCATTCATTCATTTTCTTTTCGGCTTAGTCCCTGTATTAATCTGGGGTCGCCACAGCGGAATGAACCACTGACTTATCCAGCATATGTTTTACGCAGCGGATGCCCTTCCAGCTGCAACCCATCACTGGGAAACACCCATACACTCTCATTCACACACTACAGACAATTTTAGCTTACCCAATTCACCTACACCACATCTTTGGACTTGGGGGGGGAAATCAAAGCACCCAAAAGAAACCCACATGGGGAGAACATGCAAACTCCACACAGAAATGCCAACTGACCCAGCCGAGTCTCAAACCAGTGACCTTCTTGCTGTGAGGCAACAGCACTACCTACTGCGCCACCGCGTCGAGCAAAGTAATGTAAACCTTTACTGACCACAGAACTCATGTTCTGCAATAATTAAAAAAGCCAGCGGAATTTTACTATTGGCTTTTTGTCAAAGCCAGCTGTTGCATACTGTGCTATTTTACAAAAGTAAAATAATAGTTGACTTGTTATGCAATCCTTTGACTTGAATGTCTTCAATTTTAAACCAGGAACTGCTCTGATGCATCACTCTCTTCGCTGGGTGTTTGGCATTTCCTAGTGGCTGTGTAGAGCCAAAGCGAGTATTGAGGTGTCCAGCCAGCACTCTCAGCAGAGACTCATTTATAAAGGCACTCCACTGGCTGGCCCAGTCACGCACTGGTGCTTTGGACATCACTTCACTCCACTAATGGTCTTACTGGGAGAGGCTCTGCATCCTGGCCATCCATCAACATGTCAGAATAGGGAATGTGGAGACACTTGAGTGTTGTACTTTGCATTTCCATATATGAGATCTGTCTATCTATCTATCTATCTATCTATCTATCTATCTATCTATCTATCTATCTATCTATCTATCTATCTATCTGTCTGTCTGTCTGTCTGTCTGTCTGTCTGTCTGTCTGTCTGTCTGTCTGTCTGTCTGTCTGTCTGTCTGTCTGTCTGTCTGTCTATCCGTCTGTCTATACGTCTGTCTATCTGTCTGTCTATCCGTTTGTCTGTCTGTCTGTCTGTCTGCCTCCCTGCCTGCCTACCTGTCTGTCTGTCTATCATTATATCTATTTGTCTGTGTGTGTGTCTTTTTATCATTTCTCTATCATTCATTTACTCATCCATTGTTCTGTCATTACATCAATCATGCTAACATTCTATATCTCATTCTATTTGTTCTTTCATTTCTGCTTCTCTGTCATTACATCAATCCATCCATCCATCCATCCATCCATCCATCCATCCATCTTTCCAAGCATAATGATATATGGCCAATTGCATCAAAATCTAAATTTTCTCTTGTTAAACTATAAACAAAAATATAAAAAAGACAAGTCATCTTAGTTATTATCTTTCAGACGTCCAAACAGGTAAGCATGCCTTTATACTAACTGAAAAGATTTGCGTACATTAACCCGACATGAGATTTAATTGTAGCTAGCGCTCACGTTCAAATTTATAAATCCCAAATTTTTCATTCAATTTGACCAGTTGCATTCAAATGACCATACACCCACTTTTCTGTAGTTTGTTTGTTTCGTAAATGATGTCCAATGAATCCAAACAGAATTTCCTCAGAAATTATGCCTGTTACCAAACAGGTATCCCCACCCAAAACTCACACCATTGGTTGAACCCATGCCTTCTCCTACAAAAGAGCAATGCTGAACACAACTGGGTGGCACTTCTCCCAACACATTCATATTTAAGTAGCATCAAAGAAATTATTTTAGAGCGTAAAAATGACATGCTGCAAATACTGTTTCATTAAGCCTCAACCTTCTCTTGTCCTCTCCTCTATAGATTTACCCCTGTAAACTTGTGCATTCTCTCTCTCTTTCTCTTTTTCTGTCTCTCTCTCTCTCTCTATGATGCACTGCTCGTCCTTGGGAGTTGTGCGCGTGTGTGTGTGTTTGGGCAGAGTTATGGTATAAATCAGATGAAAGGTAGAGACTGGGCCTGCAGGGTTGTGACTTCCTCTAGAGAGGACTGCAGCTCCAACTGAATAAATGGGAAGTGAAATGGCATATGGAGCCATAAAGTGCTCAGACTGAAGACTAGGCCACTGTGCTCTCCCAGCGAATGAGATTAGATTTACACATGCATCCTCTGGATTTAGCATGTTCACACTTGTTTTAGTGATACTTTAGGTGAAACATTAATTTAGAATTTAAACTACTGTTCAACAGTTTGTGGAGTCAATATCCTAATAAATATTACTAGTACATATAAGTATAATAATAATAATAAAAAAAAAAAATCATCCACAGGTTGCTGGTTCAAGTCCCGGCTAGGTCAATTGGCATTTCTGTATGAAGTTTGCTTGTTCTCCCAGTGTTCGCATTGGTTTGCTTTGGTTACCCTAACAGTCCAAAGACATGCGGTATAGGTGAATTGAATAAACTAAAATAGCCGTAGTGTATGCTAGAATATGTTGGCAGTTCATTCCACTGTGGCGACCCCTGATAAATTAAGGGACTAAGTTGAAGGAAAATGAATGAATGAATGAATGAATGAATGAACAGTTTCCATATTTTGTGATTCACAAGTGTTTTCAGTTTATTTACGATTGTGAATTGCATTATCTGACCTTGATCTCTGCTCTGTCGACTTTTGATGTTGAAAATTCAACTCTACGGTTTATCAAAGTGACTTTTATTGACATTGTAGTTGTTTGAAATAATATAATGTATAATAAATAATACATAGAGAAATAAGTCTGTAAAATAACAGAAAATATATTGGCTAAATTGTAATATACAACACCAACCCAGATAATATATCACTTTAAATCAGGGGTCTCAAACTGTCGGCCTGCAGGCCATTAACGCATTTAGATTGCAATTAGATTAGTTTTAGTTTCATTTTCTCTCAGTTTCTGTCTAGAGTAACACATATGCGTTTTATTCTGTGGCTGATTTAAACGTTGAAATATACAGTATGTCCATAAGTGCTCTGTTTTTACTAAAGCTCTATAGTTGTAAATAATCAAGGGTCGTTTGATTATTATCAGTTTTATTCCACTTGTATTTTGTTGAACAAACACTTCTTCATGGCTTACACGTTACGCTGGTGGTGTAACGAATATGATCAATTTGCTAATATTCGATTCAAATGATCTAATTTAATAGATTTTCTTCATATGCTTATTAAGATTTGCATAAAAACTATGGACATTAGTAAAATTGTACTGCTACTGTAGTTGAATTGAACCTTTTAAAGTAAATGTGAATATGTATACATACTAATTACATATTTGTTGTAGTTTTACAAAAAAAGAAAGATATTGAGAAGAGCAATTGCCAGTAAAGTCACTTAAGTTATCCAAACTGCTTTCTGCTGTTCTCACGCTTTGGTTGAGACAAAATAGTAATTATTATGTCTACTATTTGTAGTATTTTCATAGCAATTTAAACCAACCCTTCAATATGTACAACAAGAAACAATAAGCTACAGTTTTGACTGCATATACTGACTGAGTTACTAAGTGTGTGTTCAATGCTCAGCCATACACACAACAACGACCGACATATTTCAGCAGCTGATGTGTGACACGATAAACGTGCTGATTTGAATTATCACTGATGACAGGTAAGTAATGCTTGAAATATAAATGTCATGTCTGTTGTCCTAAGATGCATTAGTTATTTCAGGTGTCTATTTTTTTTCTTGGGCTTGAATGTTACAGGGGCCCTTCTATGAATTGACGCATGTTTTAAATTATTGAAATGTTAGTGAAAGTCACTTTTTTAAAGTTTTAAAGTTTAAATGTTGGTAAAGAAAAAAGATCAAAATCCCATAATGCAATTAAAAAGTATAAATAAACAGGAAAAAATAAAAATATGAATCACAAAATACAGAAAACTGTTAATTTACAGATATTTTATTTCAGTGTAGAGCACAGAAAACTGGAGTAGTGACTCAATTACACAATTACAATATATTATGTACCAAAATATTGAAATAAAAACATATTTTAAATCATAATGATACTTCACAATAATTTGCTGTATTTCTGATCAAAGAATTGCAGCCTCAGCCTTCGAAAATGGCAAATAATAAACAAGGCTATTCTTCATAATGACATAACCCTGCTATTAAGATAGGAAAGAAAACTGTGTTGGAAGCATTGGTGCAAAAAAGGCCTGAAAACAATTGATGATTTTTATAGACAGCAGGCACTGTATTCATTTCAGAAGCTGAAAGACAAGTTCAGATTATGACATAAAGGGGATTTCAGAAAATACTGTATATTCAACATAGTAGTATAAGATCTGTGGGATATAAGGCAGGAGCAGAAGACAATGTTTTATTAGGGTTTCTAAATATGGCTAAGTCAGTGCAAACTACATATTTTGTGCATAAGATTGCTGCAAACAACATGTATGGAAAAACTGATCATTTAAGAATTGTTTGGGAGAAATACTTGGATGTGGAATTTGAAGAAGGTGAATGGGAGGCAGTAGTTTCTGGTATATTCTGGAGATGCTAGATGAAACTCATATACTACAAGATAATTAATCGATACTACTGGATTCTAGAAAGACTGCATAAGCCTATAGGATTAATAAAAAATAACCAAGTGTGATCATTCTGTGGGCACCTTTTCACATTTAATGTGGAACTGTCATTTGGTGGCTCCATTCTGGACAAGAGTTATTCAAAACCTTGAGAAATAGCTGGGACAATCTTTACCTTATTCACAAAAAGTTCGTCTTCTTGGTGATATATCCACTCTACCAGAGGGAATATCTAAAGCACAGGCTGGGACAGTCATTGCAGGATGTGTGGCTGTGAGACTGGTGCTGCAAATTTGGAAGAACTTAAAAACACCCCCACTTTTAAGGATTGGATTGAGCTGATGACTACTGCTTTATATGTATGTTGGCAAAGCTTTAGGACTCCACCCATACTTTCAATCAGGAATGGGGTAGCTTTTCACAGTATTTGGAGAGCATGTAAAGAGTAAATTGAGGGGTTGTCATTTTTGCCAGTCTGTTGTAATATTTCATATTTAATATTTGTGTTATAATGTTTGCTTTGCTAATATTTTTATCATAGTTTGTTTACATTATTTTCCTGAATGTTGATTTTGTATTAGGAATTTTATGTTGTGTAGGGTATAAAAGTTTAAAATAAAACATTAAAAGTTCAATGACAAAAAAGAATATGGCAAATAAAATACTGTTAGGTATTATAAAATTCCAGTAGTTCATGTTTAATAAGCTTATTTCTGTGACTACCTGTGAGACACAAAAAGCAATTATGCTTGCTACAAACAAAGTGTATATTGAATTTATCATACTATAAGCGACAACATTTCGGTAGTAGTTTTCAAACTGAAATTGACTACAATCTTAATTCCAGCCTGTGTTCACATCTGTTTTTGAGAGAGAGCGAGAAAAAAAAGAGGAAAGATGAGACCACCAGGGGACCCAGACTTGAAGCTGTTTAAAAAGCAATTACATGACTGCTTTCTGCTTCCTGTTTGGTGGGATGTTACAGACTTCCAGACAGAGAAAGAGGGTAATAAGGGCGAAATGGACACCGTAAGGTTTTCAGACATACCCTGAAGGTGAGGAGGGCCTCTCTTATTAGGTAGAGCATAAGATTTTATTCCCTTTTTCCTACTGTGGTTTAAAAATAGCCGTAGTAATTTCCATATGTGACCCCATTGGGGGAAAGGATTGGCAGGGCCTTTCCAGGCCTATTAGCCTCCCTGCCCAGTTTAAGAGGCCGTAGTCAAGGGCTGTCGGAACGGGGTCTGCACCCTCTTGAGCTCAATTGGTTAAAATCACAGATGGGGAGCTCCGTCGAGGCCTGGAGTGAAAGAGAGACTCACTCAATATGGAGAGCGCTAGAACAGAGGGTGTGCTGTTTCCATGTTCCTCAAGGAGGAAATAACTTGGCCTCCAATTAAAGGTTTAAGTTGTTAAATAAAACTCTGCGTTGATGCTTTTTAAAACAGCGGGGTTAATGCTTGTTTGTCTTCATGATCAGGGAATAGATATTTCCTTTTCTGTTTCCTATTAGGTAGGACTTTGGTAGCTCATATACGTTTTTTTTTTTTTTTTTCTCTCTCTCTCTGCTGCTTTGACCATTTTCTGTGCAGCTTCGAGATTTATTACTGTGTAAACGCTAAGAGAAAAGCGAAGAAATCCTCTGGAGTTTTACAGATGTTGCAAAGCTTTCTTTACTTGGCTGGAGCAGTTTAAGTAAATCTTTTGTTTGTACTCACTTAAGAGCACAATGGCTGTGCTTTTCAGAGCTAATAGATTTGTAAGGAATAATTGATGACCTTGGGTGCGCATTAGTTTTCTAATAATTCAGCAGCCCGGATGGAATCAGTTGCTCCACTTATACTGTAATTTCCGCACCTAAGACAGTTTGCAGATGTGTTTTTTTTTTCTGTTCTGTCTGCAAAATGCTCTTGTGTGTTGGATTGATATCTTATTTGACGGCACTCATTTATTTTAATTGATTGAACGGTTACTATCCCGCTAGTGAGAAATGTAATCCATTAAATTTCAGTTGCAATTTTTGTTTGTTTGTTTATTTGTTTATAAAGTAATGGGGCTAACAACACATTTCTGTCTGTGTGTTTGTGTAATGAGTGTGTATGTGCAAGTGCATTTGTTCAATTCAGCTTTATTTGTATAGTGCTTTTACAATGTAGATTGTGTCAAAGCAGCTTCACATAAATGGTAACTGGAACAGTGTAGTTCAGTTTTTAGTGTTTAAGTTCAGTTCAGTTCAGTTTAGCTCAGTTCAGTGTGATTTAATCATTACTGAGAATTCAAACACCGAAGAGCAAATTCATCAATGATCGATTTGTGTGAAAGGGTGCATAGAAAAGAGTTTCCTTACAGAATGAAACAATTCAATGGGATTATGAATAAATAATAAAACAAGAATAAAACAAAATTATGGAACTCATTTTTAACGTAATCATATTGTATGGATTTGTTTAGCTGCGTCCACAATTGCATACCTATGCACTATTCTATGCCATTTTGTAGTATAAATAGTGTAAGTAGTGCGTTCACACTGAAAACTTTAAAAATAACAAGTGCACTTTAATGCTGATATACTCACGGCAAGTATTATTTGATAGTTTGGTCATTTATTTCACTGATTTGGCAACCGTTAAACGTCATCAGGGAAAGGGTTTGAATTTCTTCTTAGTAAAAAACATTAGTGCTCCATTTAGGACGACAATACTGTCATATATTATGCTGTTAAGTGTGTAAGTGCATAAGTACATAGTGCATGACTGCATAGTGTATCGTGTGCCATTTGAGACGCAGCTGTTGACATTGTTTTGGCTTTGTGATGAACTTTTGAGTTAATAAATTGTCATTTTTTGGAGCTTTTGGCATTCCTATCTTTTTGTATATTTCTGTTTGTCTTTGATCATTGTCTTGGTTTTGGGTTTTGGTTCTCTTTGCTGTTGTAGGCTGTAAGGAAGGCTTGACATACATTTTTTGATCACCTGCCACTTAAAGGCTAGTAGTTTTTCAATGTTACTAGCCATTCGCCATTGTCACAATTTTGTTGTTGGGAAAATATATTTTATATGCATAAATTTGACTTTGACACGCTAAAATGACTTGATTTAGATGTTGTCTCATGCATTTTACTTTTCTTGTTTGTTGTGCTTGAGCTTGCTCAGTGTGCATGAGTAAATGGGTTGTGGTTTCATAGTGTCGCACTGCAATTGGTTTTTATTTCACATGACTTTTCAAGGCTCAAAATTAAGGATTTACCTAATTTATTTCTGACCACACCAAAAATAATTAACTATTTCTTAGCCATAATTTTTTTAAAATGTGTTAAAAACTGTATACATACAATTTTTATTCAACCAAACTTTTCTTTAAAAAAAAAATACATTTTAAAAATTATTATTGTCATGTTTTTAAAACTATGCATAGTCTGTGTCCTAGCTAAAGGTCTCGGATCACCATAAATGGGGAGTTAATCTTCTTTTAAAGCAATCTTATTGTAAAAAAAAATTTAATTAAACCATATTAACAAAAATAACTATAAGCAAAAGAAAGCAGGTGAAAAGCATACTGTGTGTATTAATGAAAGGATCCCGTTAACATTTAGCCTGTTAATAATCTGTTCAAAGAATGGTTAAAGCCAAAGGAGCAGCATCCGCTGCTGCTTACAAAAACACTTTTTTTTTTAAAATATGGAGCTCTTGAAAGCAGCAGGACTGTGGGTGCACAAGAGTCACCTTTTGTCAAGTCTTTTTTAAAGAGAACCGATCACATCAGTTGAGTTTCCAGGGACAGTTGCTTTGAGGAACGATACCAAATATCAAATGGCAGAACCGGTAAAACATGAACGCGCCTTTCCCTTCAAACACTAGAAGAGTGCAGGCGTGTGTGGGACTGATCATGACTGAAGATGAGCAAACATTAATGAGTGAACATACTGGTGATTAATGCAATAATCTACCCTGCAACTGGGGATTCATCAGCCGTTTGTTAAAGGAAGGATCAGAAACGACTTGATGTATGGGACTGATGTATGGTAACTTTATTGGTACACACTTCATGGATCAGCTTCTTCCTCCATTTCACAAGTGTAAGTAAATGCAATTAAAATGGCTGCCTCCTTGTTTTCTTAAGCTTGCACAATATGTATTTAATTGTCTTTTATTACTGGTAATCACTCCACACGCCTTGTACTGTATCAGGTTAAATCTTTATATTCTAATTTCACATTTAAAACCACATTGAAAATGTGACGCATGCCGCTTTGTTTACAGATTTAAATGCGTTTGTGAGCTCGCAATCCTCTGCCGTTTTCATTGCTATGGCCACCATTAGCTGTTTCTACACACGTACGGTGTTCAAGTTCAAAATAGTTCAGCTTTTGCCACTGTGTGGATTAATACTGAATGTGTGTCATGCTTAGGAGTACAGTATATGCTGGTGTTTAACTGCATTGCTTTAATGCACTCCTACATTGGTCACATACTATGACTATTTCAATAATGAGCCGTTGTGGCCGTCTCACACTGAACGCAGTCGAACAATCGCAACTGTCTGGGTCATCAAATCCATCAGCAAAGATTAGCATTACGCTAGGGAGGGGTTTGGGAACAAATGAAACACTGAACGAATCGTATGGGAGTCGTTGGGATAATTAGGTAAAAATAAATGTTTTTTTGACTTTGTATGTATATAAGCCTATTTTTGGAGACCCCCAAAACCAAAAAATGCCCTTTTATATTGCACAATAGGGCCTCTTTAAATAAAAACTGCACCACTAAACTATTCTGTCTATGGTCTACTGTACACAAGGAAGTAATTGGTAGTTAAAAAGTTATGTTTTTCCACTTTGGTCATGTCTCATAAAAACAAATAGGTGCATGACACCCCCCAGGGTCTGGCTACGCAGATGGTTGTCCCATGACCATCAAACAACATTGTGACATTTTCAAGGTGAAAATTCAGTGAATATTCAGTTGTGAAGACAGTCACACAATCTGTAGAATCTCTTTGTTCATTTTTAATCAAAATGTATGTGTGGGATATAAAAATAGTATGATAAAACAATAAATTTTCTTTAGCACCGAATGTTTACGAACACATAAACCATCCTAGATGAGAGGAAAAAGCTCTTTGCAAGGTCACAGTTCTTTTGATTTTATCATTGCTATGGTTTCACATATGACCAATAAAGTTTTCAATCCCCTCGAGCACAGTCAGATGTCGACTGCTGTTTTTTTTATTCTTTCTTTTTTTTTCCAGTGCGTATGAGACAGGCTTAATGCCTCCCAGCATGGTTGCACTTAGTTAGTGGATTTTAGTGTGTTATTGAGTTTAAATAACCTGTAAAGTGTGTTTGCCGGACAGCTCGGCATTATGGGACTCTCCCCAGGCTGCTGACAGTGAGTGAAAGGGGTCATACAGAGTGACAAGTAGAAAAAAAGAAAAACAGTGTTACATTTTATGTAGTATTTCATTTAGCGGGTAAATCCATGAGCTATTTTTAGTTGGTATGAGAAGTAGGGGGTATAGCTGTGTTATATTGTAGGACACAGCTTTACATGCAAAGGTTGAGGAAAGTTTAAAAGTAAATTATCAATTCATTTAGAATGGTGGCGAATTGGCTAAATTATGTTGTAATTTAAATAAATTTAAATAAATTTAAATTTAAATAAATTTTAATATGTCTGTCTGTCCGTCCTTCCGTCCGTCCGTCCTTCCTTCCTTACGTCCATCCACCTATCCATTCACCAATCCATTCACCCACCCATCTGTCTATCTATCTATCTATCTATCTATCTATCTATCTATCTATCTATCTATCTATCTATCTATCTATCTATCTATCTATCTATCTATCTATCTATCTATCTATCTATCTATCTGTCTGTCTGTCTGTCTGTCTGTCTGTCTGTCTGTCTGTCTGTCTGTCTGTCTGTCTGTCTCTCTGTCTGTCTGTCTGTCTTTCTGTCCGTCCGTCTGTCTGTCCGTCCGTCCGTCTGTCCGTCCTTCTGTCCGTCCTTCTGTCCGTCCTTCCGTCCGTCCTTCCGTCTGTCCTTCCGTCCGTCCGTCCATCCACCTATCCATTCACCCATCCATTCACCCATCTATCTATCTATCTATCTATCTATCTATCTATCTATCTATCTATCTATCTATCTATCTATCATCTATCTATCTATCTATCTATCTATCCATCCATCCATCCATCCATCCATCCATCCATCCATCCATCCATCCATCCATCCATCCATCCATCCATCCATCCATCCATCCATCCATCCATCCATCCAAAGGCAAATCCAAATGAAATTGAAATGTGTGCCCGTCTGTCTGTCTATCGAAATGTCTGTCTTTCCGTCCATCCGTCTGTCTGTCTGTCTGTCTGTCTGTCTGTCTGTCTGTCTGTCTGTCTGTCTGTCTGTCTATCTATCTATCTATCTATCTTATCTATCTATCTGTCTGTCTGTCTGTCTGTCTGTCTGTCTGTCTGTCTGTCTGTCTATCCATCCATCCATTTCCAAAGGAAAATCCAAATGAAATTGAAATGTGTTCCCGTCTGTCTGTCAATCAAAATGTCTGTCTTTCTGTCCATCTGTCCATCCATCCATCTTTCTGTCTGTCTATCTGTCTATCTATCTATCTGTCTGCCTGTCTGTTTGTCTATCTATCTGTCTATCTATGTATCTATCGAAACGTTGCAAGGTCTACCTGTCTGTCTATTAAAATATCTGTCTGTTTGTCTGTCGTTCTGTCTGTCTGTTTGTCTGTCTGTCTATCTATCTATCAAAAATCTGTCTGTCTATTCGTCTTCCTGTCCTTTTGTTTGCCTGTCTATCTATCTATCAAAATCTGTCTGTCTGTCTGTCTGTCTGTTTGTCTGTCTTCTTATTCTACTTCTTGTTATTCTAATATCTACCACAATTCTGTATCCTGTTTGGTAGCTTGTATCAAAGTCAGGAATTGAACTACAATTTAAAAAGCATTCTGCATTCAATACTGAAAACCATCGTGCCTAGAGAGATTGGCCACGGTTTTTTTGTTTACATCCATATAGGTTTGCATTTGTGGGCAGGAGTATTTCAGTATGTATGTTTTTTTTATCTTTGTGTGTGTGTGCATGTGCATGTGTGCTAGTGTAGTCTCAGCACATATTAATAAAACACTAGTGGCAGGCATGCTTGTCTGTGCATTCAGAGCTCTGGGTAATACATTATGGAACAAAGAAACAAAGGACCAATATGAAGTTGGTGTAGACTGTTTCAACCCTTGTCTCTGGGGCTCTGTAGCACTAATTAGAGAAAAGGCCCTCTTGCCCTCTGTCCTCTTTATATTCTCGTCTCCTTGCTCATCCCCCCCAATCCCTATGGATTTGTGGAGGAGGTTGGCAAGGGCACATCTCCCCCACCTCCTCCTCCCACCCTTTCAGATGAGTGTCTGGGGTCTTTAAGGGTTGCTCCCTCTAGGAAAAAAGAAGGGTAAAAGTCATGTCAGAATTGTGTCCAGATGGAAGAGGAAGGAAAACCTTGGCCGTGGGAGTGATTTTCTGCCATTGCTAGAATGCTAATAAAGGTTAATCCATATTAGCTGCACAAAAGCATAGCTGATTAGCGGGTGTGTTTATTAAAATGCATTAAAAAGCTTTTGATTTGACTGGACAGACCAGAGAATCAGAAGTTCAGAGGGAAATTCAATAGTCTATAGTGAATACTGTTGATTTCAAGATCGGCACCGGCGATATTCTCTTCAAATTTTAGGAGATCTATTCTTCAGGTTTTGTTGGTTTGTGTCCTGTACTGTGTGTGTGTGTGTGTGTGTGTGTGTGTGTGTGTGTGTGTGTGTGTGTGTGTGTGTGTGTGTGTGTGTGTGTGTGTGTGTGTGTGTGTGTGTGTGTGTGTGTGTGTGTGTGTGTGTGTTTGTTTGTGTGTGTGTGTGTGTATATAGCTATAGAGAAATGGAAAGAGAGAGAATTAGAGGCTAATAGGGCTGTATTGACCATCGTCAAATGGTTTTGCTGTTGAAACATCTCTCAATTTACTGCACTCAGTTTTTAAAACAATATTCCGGGGAAAAATTCATTTCGCTCAACACCACTGGTTACAATAGAGGGGGAATGTGGATGTGAAGATTTTCAAATCATTTATTTAATCATTGTAGAATTTGTTGTTTTTACGGTGTGTAGTTACCATGGCAACAGTCCACTCTTTCATGTTATGATCAGAACACAGCAGAGAGGGCCAGGAATTCTATGCTCCATTCATGTACACATTAAGGGCTTTACTGTTCATGGAGTAACATGGTTTTCATTTAAAACATTGTTTGTTTTCACATGATGTCATTGATGATGCATGAAATTCAGATGGAGGGCAGGAAGTGATACTTCTACATATGAATTGCTATCAGAACATCAAAATGTTGATGTTTTTGTTGTTTCTAATTGTTTAAATCCCCCAAAATAAGAAATGCTGAACAGCTATTATAGACTTCCAAAAGTTTTGTTCGTAAAGGGAAGAAAGTTCAATAAAGGGCAGCATGTAATGAACACTTTTTCAATACATCCATGCGTACAAACTTTTAGTGATCATGATAATTCGTTTGACAGCACCAATGAAGGTTATATACAGGCCAAACTATGTGTATAAATATGTTAATGTGTTAAATAAAAATCAGATACAAACACCAACACACTTATACATAATCCAGGAGAATATAAATAACATACCCTGCCATGTAGTCCATCTTGGTTTGCAATAGTCAATGTCTTTACTGGCGTTTCGGCAGAATAAACAGCCATAGTGTTAATATCGAGATGCGCAGCAGCAGTGAATGTTTGTTGATGGTTAAGTTCATCGATAGAACAAAAAAGAAATGCAACCCTTGCGACAAAACTAGACGGTTATTATTGTGGAGCACTTTTTTCCTTTTCATTTACGAAAATAAATTGTAACACCTTATTTTGATGGTCCGTTTGAGTACTAGTAGACTGTCTGCTTAATATCCATTAATACTGCTCCTTCAACAGACATTTAACTGACTATAAGAAACTTTGCAAGTACATGTCAATTTACACTAACCCTAACCCCAACCTAACAATCTATATCTAATGAGAATTAAATTCAACAAACAGACCATCAAAATAAAGTATGACCAAATAAATAAAAATAATGTAGACTATGCATCCACACTTTTTCATGTTATTTCATGATCTCTGGAAGATGGGGGGGGGGGGGGACTAGTAATTTATAATAAACATATTTTTGAACCACATAGTAAAGTGTATAATGTGTACAACTCTTTGTAACGAATGCTACAGAATACTGTAGCATAGTAAACTGATA
This sequence comes from Danio rerio, assembly GCF_052040795.2. NCBI lineage: Eukaryota > Metazoa > Chordata > Actinopteri > Cypriniformes > Danionidae > Danio > Danio rerio. The sequence goes on from NC_141025.1 coordinate 18,446,671, forward strand.
AACTGTGATAAATACTGTAGCGTTAGTGTAAACTGTATTGTTATGAAATGAATTGTGATGGTGTATAATTACAGCGTAGAAAACAGAAGCCTATTGAATTTGTTTTTTATTACTGTTGTGTTGTACCTCAGCAACAATATAATCACGTAATTATAATTCAAGTAATTATCTAAAGTATGCTTCCAAAACTATAGTACTTACTATAATATTTTTTTCATCTGACGCACTGTAATAGCTAATACAGTATCTACCGCCTGGATAATGGGTAAATATATTTTAGTTCAGTAGAAAACTCTTTCCTCTTCATGATATAAGGACCATGCCCAACATCTGTGGTTATTTTATATTTATATTTCCTTTGAAATATGGTATAAATCACAAAAATACGGATTTTCCTCAATGTCTCTCATTTATGGAATATGATTTATTTTATATACCTTTTATCATTTTTAAATGATATATTTTAATAAATATTTGATAATATAGTTGTTTATGAAATAAATTACAAATGAACAGTATTGTTCAAGTAGCCACTCTTGTGAAATAAATATAAAAAAAAAAAAAAAAAATATATATATATATATATATATATATATATATATATATATATATATATATATATATATATATATATATAAATTGCACCTCTGTTTGTATTTTATCCCTATACAGTCTTAGCTAAAATGTACAATTTATATATATATATATAAATGTGTGTGTATATGGTTTTTTTTTTTATTATTATTGTGGCTGCTTGAACATTACTATGTTGTGATCTTAAAGCATTATTTTTATATAATAATAAAAAAATATTAAAACTAATACATTTTGAATTTTGCATTACATAACAAGCTTCATGGGGCGACACAGTCGGTGGCGCAGTCGCTGGTTCGAGCCTCAGCTGGGTCAGTTGACATTTCTGTGAGTTTGCATGTTCTCCCCATGTTCGTGTGGGTTTTCTCCAGGTTTCTCCATAAAGACATGCACTATAAATGAATTGGGTAAGCTAAAAATGTCCGTATGGTGTATGTGTGTGAATGAGAGTGTATGGGTGTTTCCCAGTGATTGGTTTGTAAAACATATGCTAGATAAGTTATGAATGAGCTTCATAAGTTCTGATGTCCTTGCTTCTTGTTGCAGTTTTTTTATTTATTTTATTTATTTTAATGGTAAACATGCGTTGCGATGTTGATTGGTCCCTGTTTTGTGATGTAAACTTTTTGCAACAATAATAAAAAAAACAGCTGTGAAAACACACACACACACACACACACACACACACACACACACACACACACACACACAAAAGTTCTGATGTAGCAAACCTGCAATGTAAAAAGCTACATCCTCGACCATCCATATGCACCAGACACTTTCCCACAAACACTCTATTACAAGGACTTAATAATAAAATAAAAAATACAATAAAAAAACAGGTAAACTATCTTAGACTTGCCATGACATCTATATATAGATTGCTGCTCTCTGCTGATTTGAAGCTTGTTTTTATCCTCATTTGAAAGTTGCATTGGAAAGAAGTTATTATTTATATTTATGTGTATTCATATTTATCTGTTTTGTAAAAAATCTGAACTCACAATGTTCACTAATTACTGGACATTTCACTTTTCATCTTTTTACACAGTAAATGAAGATTTTCTCAATGAGCCTGGGTCAAAAATCCAAGTACTTTAAAAAAACATTACATAATAAAACATGACTATCACAAAAATCCCTAGCCCTGTCTGCCATTTTGTGATCGTATAACAAAGAAGATCAAGGAAATTGACTGTCTGTGCCCATTTGCTATCTTATTTTATTCCTTCCAGGACAGCTTTGATTCTTGTTAAGCCAACATCTTGATTCTTGTTAAGCCTACATTAACCAATCTTAGGCTTTAGCGCCCCAGTCAGAGACTCTCTTCCTGTCTAATGGGCCTTGAAAAAAAAGAGTCGACGTGCATTTTGAGATGCTAAGTCTTTGAAAGCATCAAGGTAAAGTGCTAATAGGTATAAACGTGAATCTTTCTGTCAGCAGGCATCCTTTTGGCAGCAGAGCAGAAGATCGTTTAGCCTGCATGAACCAGCATCTGCTAATGGGATTTCACTAGGTGTGCGATATCGACTGAGCTCTCCGATTTGACATAAATAGTATTGCGATATTTGACTATCACTTAACTAATGCATTAAGCTTTATCTGTGCAGTAAGCATTTTGCTGATCAGGCGTTATCTGTGAAATATATATCTGGCCATATACTTGACTCTGCAAAGCCCTCCACATAAGTATCTTGAAAGCATTGTTACTGCAATCCTCCATCAGTATTTGTCAGGTTTAGAACTGCCTCGCTTTTTTGACTTTATTTTTTATCCATCACCATCTTGATAAGAGGCATCCGCCCTGTGCTTCATTCCAGTAATGGCCTCGTTTGACTGTATATCATACGCCGGGTGATTTAATCTGCCAGTTTGCTGTTAATGCATAGAAAGTGACTCAAATTTCATGGCTGCTGGAGTCAACCGCTGCTTTATTGTTATTAGCGTCATGCTATTGCCACCACCTCTGAATGCAATAAGCATAAAGCAGCTATTCTTCCAGGCGAACGTCAAAGGGAATGCGAGGGACAAGCTGCGCATGGTTTGTATGAAAAATTTTAAATTGAATGGGGGATTCACATCCCTGGCATGACTGCCGCTCGCCGCTGATTGAATTGGGGAAGGTTAATGCAGTCAGCCTGGAAAGTTGCATTCACTACAACAAGCTAAATGCAGACAGTTTATTACACAAGTGTCCGTTTTTCCTCCAGATTTTTTTAGTCAACACAGAATTCACTGATTAGCTGGATTTGATTAGCTGACCCTGGAGTTTGTTGATGCTGCATTTCCGAGGTCGGTAGGTGTTTTGAGTCGACTCCCATTCGGACTTCAGTTCATAGTGCAAGACCGTGAAAACAGCTGGCTTGTATTCGGTAATTCGATTTGAAATCTACTGTCGTGAATTTAATTTAATGATGGTAATGCGATATTCCAAACTTAATTCGTTTTATTTGCTTGCTGTTGATTTGTTATTCACCGAAGGGATTTTTTTTTCTTCTTCTTCCACTTCATATTCCTCTTTCCATCTCTCTTGGTACTCTTGATTTCCTGTTTTAACTTGTTAAAATAGAAAGTGTCTGTTTAATTTGAGCGAGGTTATATTTTTTAAAAGCTCATGAGTGGTCAGCATGATTTTCTTGTTATCCCTGTTGAAATATTCCATTACGTGGAGCGAAATGTTTGGATATATTTAAGGAGAATCAAGTCATAAAGATGTCAAGAATGTGGCAGAATTGAGCAAGTTTTGGAGAACTAGAACCAAGTATTGTTGTGCACACAATCAAATCATGTCAACTAGCTTTTGTGAATATTAAACAGTTTACTTCACACATACTCAAGCACATGTGACACTCGTGGAAAAGACAGACATAAAGATAGATACAAGCAACCGAAGTCAGTTTCCTTCACAGGGTGGCAGAGTGCTCCCTCAGAGATAGGCTGAGGAGGTCTGTCATCTAGGAGGAACTCGAAGTTGAGCCGATGTTCCTCCACATCGAGAGTAATCTGTTTATGTGGCTCTGGCGTCTGTTTTGAATGCATCCTGGACGCCTACCTAGGGAGGTGTTCTGGGCATATCCCAACACGAGGAGGCCCCGGGGAAGACCTAGGACATGTTGTGGGGTGTCGCGGCTTGCCTGGGAACGGGGTACCCCAGAGGAGCTGTAGGAAGTGTCTGGAGAGAGGGATGTTTGGGGCTTCTTTATGATACTGCTAGCCCCATCGCCCTGGCCCATGATAAGCAAGAGAAAAAGAGATGACATAACTTTTTAACCAGATGGATGGATGGATGGATGGATGGATGGATGGATGGATGGATGGATGGATGGATAGATGGATGATGAATGGACGGACGGACATATGGATGGATGGAAGGATGGATGGGTGAATGGATGGATGGATAGATAAATGGACAGGTGGATGGATGGATGGATGGATGGATGGATGGATGGATGGACGGACGGACGGACGGACGGATGGATGGATGGATGGATGGACGGATGGATGAATGGATAGACTGACAGACAGGTAAACTGATGGATGGAAGGCTGGATGGATGGGTGGTTGGATGGATGGATGGATGGATGGATGAATGGATGGATGGACTGATAGATAGATGGACAGGTGGATTGATGGATGAATAGATGATGGATGGACGGACAGATGAATAGATGAACGGATGGATGGATGAACAGATGGACAAATGGATGGATGGACGGACGGACATATGGATGGATAGAAGGATGGATGGATGCATAGATGGATGGACAGATGGATGGACAGGTGGATGGATGGATGGATGGATGGATGGATGGATGGATGGATGGATGGATGGATGGATGGATGGACGGATGGATGGATGGACTGACAGACAGGTAAACGGATGGATGGAAGGCTGGATGGATGGGTGGTTAGATGGATGGATGGATGGATGGATGGATGGACTGACAGACAGATGAACAGATAGATGGACAGGTGGATGGATGAATAGATGATGGATGGACGGACAGATGAATAGATGAACAGATGGATGGATGAATGGATGAACAGATGGACAAATGGATGGATGGATAGATGAATGGATAGATAGATGGATGGATGGACGGACGGACGGACGGATGGATGGATAGATGGGTGGATGGATAGATTGATGGATGGATGAATGGATGAATGGACGGGTGAATGGAGAGATTGATGGATCGGTGGATTGATCCCAACTGTTGAGTTTGACCACATTTGACCCAACATTGAATTAAAACAGCCCAGCACATTTTGGTGTTCTTTCTCATCTATGTCTTGCACTGAAAACCAAATGTGATCAAGTCACATATTTTGACTGCTATTGAATAAGAGTAGTAACATAGGGACCGCTGCTTAGTTGAGAAGACTCAAATTACCCATCATAAATCCGTCCTGTGCTAATGCACTACTCTTCAGTGTAACTACGCCATTGCTTTCCTGGTCTTGAACCTTCCACACTTCTTTTTCTCTTTTTTTTCTGCCTCATCCCTCGCTTTTCCTCAAGGGGGCTTATTATACACTTCTGGAGCTCTACGAGGAAGCAGAGAAGCTCTCAGTGGGAAGCCTGAAAGCCCAGTTTGTGGCTGGGGTAAGTCTGCAGGAGCATCTGCTGCCCGCGGCTGGGTTGGAGCTCTGACGCGTGGGTCTGGAGAACCATTCCGGAGCCGCTGTAGTTCAGATGAATGCCAGCGGATTAACATATCTAACACGGTGGAGAAAGGCAGGGCTGCTGGATGAAAAAAGAAAGAAAGAAAGGAAGAAAACCCCTGAAATGCTTGTGTCCACATTCAGATCTACTAGCGTGAAATGCAACGGCATATGGTAGGCGAGGGGACACGCGTGCTGCATCCAGATACATCACACTTGATTTTCCTGTCTTTCCTCCTTTCGTCTTTCCCTCTCAGTCTTTTCTGTCCTTTTATGTCTACCTTTTTTTGTCCCTGTTTCACTCTCCCTCATTTGAGTCAAACGTGCATGCAAAATGGCTTATGCAAATACTCATGTACACAGGCATGTAAAAGCATATGGATCTCTCGGTGTACGATAAGAGATGGCGCACAACACGTACCCCATGCACACACGCTCGCCCGCACACAAAGGGAGAGATTTATTTCTCACTACCCCTCCTCTTTTTCCTCTACTCCTGGCCTGACACAGCCCTTGGATCTATTCCCAGAGCTGACCCCTTAGTGGGGACATTGATGTAGGCTTGCTAATGATGAGAAATGGAACCATAATGCCGGCTGTTAAACCTCGGGGGCGCACAACAAATGTGCTTCCGAGACCCGGCATTTGTCTCTGAATAGATTAGATCCTAGCTGTGGTAACCTTATATTTAATCTCTCTACCTCTCTTTCTCTGCCTCCCTCTCTCCCTCCACTGGGCCAGTAGCTGTTCCTCATGATAAATAATACTTTATCATCCTCTGCCGCGGGCAAAGCCGGACCAGTTTAACTGTTGCCATTCTGTGAAGATCGATTCTTTTGTCTTTATGCATGTCAGTATTTCGTCACACCAGGGATGACGACGCTGGATGTTTAACAAATGGATGGTTGGATGGATGGACAGATGAAAAGATGGATGGATGGTTGGATGGATGGATGGATGGATGGATGGATGGATGGACGAGTGGATGGACGAATGGATGGATGGATGGGTGTTAGGGTGGATGAATGGATGGATGGATGGATGGATGGACGGTTGGATGGATGGATGGATGGATGGACCGTTGGATGGATGTATGGATGGATGGATGTATGGATGGACGAATGGATGATGGGTAGTTGAACGGAAAGATAGAAAGTAAAACGAATGGATGGATGGAAGGATGGTGTATGGATGGATAGACGAATGGACAAATGGATGATAAACGGACAGATGGACCAACGGATGGACGGATGGACAAACGAATGGATGGATGGATGGATGGATAGATGGATGGATGGATGGATGAATGGACAAACGAATGGATGGATGGATGGATGGATGGAGAGATGAACGGATGGTTGGATGGATGGATGGATGGATGGATGGATGGATGGATGGATCGACGGATGGATGGCTGGATGATGGATAGGTGGATAGATGGATGGACGTATGGATGGATGGATGGATGGACGTATGGATGGATGGATGGATGGGTTGATAGATGGATGGACAGATAGACGGGTGGATGGATGGATGCATGGATGGATAGATGGATGGGTGTATGGATGGATGGATGGACGAACGGACGGATGGGTGGATAAATGGACAGATGGATGGATGGACAGATGAATGGATTGATGGATGATGGATGGATGGATGGATGGATGGATGGATGGATGGATGGATAGGTAGATGGATGGACGGGTGGACAGATGGATGGATGGATGAACGGATGGATGGATGGATGGATGGATGGATGGATGAATGGATGGATAGATGGACGGTTGGATGGATGGATGATGGACAGATGGACGGATGGATGGAGGGTTGGATGGATGGATGGATGGATGGATGAATGAATGGATGAAATGATGGATGGATGGATGGATGGATGGATAGATGGATGGATAAACAGACAGATGGATGGATAAACAGATGAATGGATGGATGGATGGATGGATGGATGGATGGATGGATGGATGGATGGACGGACGGACGGATGGATGGTTTCCTGTTGCATTGACTTTACATGTTCAGCGAATCCCATGAGCATTTTACCAGGGTATTCAATTTGAATGTTCTCCTTATGGAATGATAGCATGAATAATGTTGGGAATTTAGAACACATGTTGTTCAATTGAGTCCGCCTCGTCGTCTTGTTAGTACGAAAATGAGAGCAAGTTATATTAAGTCTCTCTGTGGAGTTTTTTTTTCCATCCAATCAGTGCGAACACCTCTTTTTTCTGTGACATTGTTCTGAAAGCTCTCAGAAAGCGAGATCATATTCTTGTTATTCTCCTTAGGAAAAAAAAGAAAGAGCAGCAACGACACAGAAATCTGATAAATTGGCGCCACAACATATTAAATTATCAATGCACATGAAAAATTCATTCTAGAATGCCTTTCACACTTTCTGAGTCAGTGCGCAATTTACTTTTATCTTGTTAAGGCAGGGAAATTTTATTATGGAAAAATAATGCCACTGTTTTTTTCTTCCTCCCAAGACTCTCTCTTTTCGCTCCCAGTCTCTCTCTCTCTCTCTCTCTGATCCATTTTAAATGGTTGCAGTAATGGTGCAGAAAAATAGGCTGAAAATGAGAAATCGCTCATGAGTAGTTATAAATATTCATGCGAAGGATAACTATGTTAGGCTGCTTTTCAGAGTTCTTCTGTTGTGAAAGTCTGTCCCCACCACAGAAATCTCTCATCTCGTTGGTTAGTCACAAAGTTCTGAAAGACTGAAATGTTTATGTTTCCGAATGCCGTATTTGATGATTGCGCATCTATTACGAAAGACCATTGGTGGAATGAGCTGCATAATCGCACGGATTCTTTGGTCGGCCGGCTGAATGACTTCAAAAGGCATCATTTTGCAGCCATGTGGTCAAACACTAACCAATGATTAAAGAAAATTTGTGTAAGTGCTTTGATAAATCGCTTCCTGCGTTTGCAGAACAGAAATCTGGAATGGCTTCTATCACTGAGTTTAAGATGCTGGTTTGAGGGATTTATAGCCACAATTTTAAAGCATGCTTGTTATGGGGGCATAATAGAGTACACCCCATTTTGAAAATCAATGTTTTTATCCATTTCTCAGTGTATATAGGCAATGTATTTTGGCGCATTAAAACAAAACAGATTTATTAAACATATTTATCAAAATAATATTTTAGTCACCAAACATATTTAGAAATTGAAAGATAATACAATTAAATTCAAGCTAAATATTGCAAAAATAAAGTACAACCTACACATTTTTTTATTTTAATTCTTTATTGTTATTATTGTTATTATTTATTTATTTATTTATTTATTTATTTTTTGCTTCTCTTGATTTTTCCTCTCTTTTAAATTTGTATTTAATAATTTTCTATAACGTAAAAATTTGGGTGTACTAGTTTTTGGATCGTTATCGTAAGGTTTGCAGCAACACATTTCCAGAAAGTATTTTCAAACTCACTTCAAATTCACTAATTTGCCTCTTCTAAATGACTCTGTCACAAATAGAAACTATGTAAAGTAGATGCAAACATAAAAGGCCATGTTGTCCTCATCTGACAACATTTTAATTTGCATTTATGAGTGTAAAACGAATGAATGTTACAGTTAAGCACATGAGCATGTCATTGTTTTTAATAATCATTTTATTATTATTATCTAGTTTTACTCAAATTGTAATCACACTGTATTTGCTTTAAACTGTGGCCATGTTGGCTGCAACACAGGCTCATTGTGAATATGTACCCTCATATATATAATACAATTCTGGAGAGCACGAATTATGTAGCCAGAGGGACGGATGGCTTCATTTTGTCTTTAAAATGAATGATATAGGCCGATCTGACACCGCAGATGGCTACTGTTTCTTTTCATGCTACCAGCTGAGCTCTTACCTCCATGTGGACAGCTTACACCACATAGGTCACCGAACTTGAGACGCAGAGCAGAGTTGACCGACTATGTTTGAGTCCGGCGAAAAACGGTTCCAGAAAGCAGGTAAAACAAAAGACAAAAAATAAAATAAACAAATAAATAACTGTTAGTATTTGGTAAGAACTGAAAATGTTGTAAAAATCAGGTGATTTTACTTTTTTTTGGATTGCTTTTGAAAACACTATCGGTTGGGTTAAGGGAACAGTGTGGGTGGGGTTATCGGTCAGTCCGTCAGTCAGTCAGTTGACAGCAGCCTCTGGTGAATTTACAGCAGGAACAAATGTAACTTGCGAGAGAGGTTTGAGATCTTAAAAACTGTACACAGCGGCCTCTGGTGGATTTGCGGAAACAAAAACTACAAAAAAAACATAGTTCCTTGGTTTTTTTTTTGCACTCTTCATAAATGTATACAGGGGCATGTATCTATAATGAGCCTGGGTTGGTTAGTTAAGTCATGGCCACATTGTAATAATTTATTCTCTCTTTTTTTTTTGTCTGTGTTTAATTGTCAGCAGAATGTGCTCATTTAATTGATTAATAATAATTCATTTAGGTTAGGTCAATTCATCTTTATTTTATATAGCGCTTTAACAATGTAGATTGTATCAAAACAGCTTCATATAGAAGTTCTAGTAAATTGAAACAGTGTCAGTCCTGTTTTCAGAGTTTAAGTTCAGTTCAGTGTGGTTTAAATTTCACTGCTGAAAGTCCAAACACTGAAGAGCAAATCCATCGTTGCGCAGCTCCACAAGCCCCGAACTATGCAAGCGGTGAGGAACAAACTTCACCAATTGACGAAAGTGAAGGACAAAAAAAACCTTAAAAGAAACCAGGCTCAGTTGGGAACGACCGTTTCTCCTATGGCCAAACGTCGTGTGCAGAGCTGCAGTCTAGGCGCCGGAGGGTGAAGAAGCTGGACGTCTATTGTGGAGAAGCTGCAGGTATATGCAGTTCATTCTATAGTAAACAAGTTGATTCAATTCACAAGCCTCACTGATTCAAGCCAGTCAGCTAGATGCTAAGAAGTAGCAGCAAATAAAGACTTAAAGGGATAGTTCACCCAAATCAGAAAATTCTGTCATCATTTACCCTTCATTTGTTACAAACCTCTTAGAGTTTCTTTCTTCTGTTGAATACAAAAAAAAAAAAAAACATTTTGAAGAAAACTGGAAATCTGTAACCATTGGCCTCCATAATATTTGTTTTTCCCACTATGGAAGACAACGGTTGCAGGTTTTCAGTTTTTTTTTTTTTTCCAGAATATCTTCCTTGGTGTTAAACAAAACAAAGATTCTCATTAAGGTGTGGAACAACTTGAAGCTGGGTAAATAGTGAGTACATTTTCATTTTTGGGTGAACTATGCCTTTAAAATTTGGTCTTTTCTTCCAACGCAATCTCATGGCTATTCGTAACTCTTTGATTTAGTGGCTAATTTGTATGAATTCATAAAAATGATTCATACAATTTAGTATGATTTGCTCATCACCCAATGATGGTTGGATTTAGAGGTGGGGGTTGGGTGCCATGCCTCCTTTTCAAAATCGTACATTTTCGTAGGACTGAACTTGTAAGAATTTGAACGAATTAGCCACTAAACTGACAAAAGGTAAAATACTTATGTTTACTTGTGAGATCAGGCTGTCTCTTCAAACAAAACACATGTATGTCTTTCAGAGACTTGGAATTGGGATTTGTCCTTTTTTTATTAAAATCTAAAAGCCAAACAGATGTGGTCACTATGGAACAATACACTGTTTTTCCTGCTGTTCCACAAACAAAGGAAGGTCACGTAATTCGATTTGACATGAGGGTGAGTAAATAATGACGGAATTTATTTATCAGTGAACACTCCCTTTAAACCTCTTTCCCTTTATGCTGATTTGCCATGTTTGGTGATGCAAATTGTTGTAACTTGCCCAAGGTGTTCCATCATCAGAGGGGCATAATTATCTTCGGCAACAACCAATATTGGATTGTTAAGCCTGAGGATGAGATGCCCAATGAGGCCTGCACTCTCTCTCTCTCTCTCTGTCTCTCTCGGTTGAGCTCTGACAGATGAATCTACAGGGAAAGATAGCTGAAAGGCAACCTGAGGCAACTGGAGCGTCTTTCTCTCCTTCTGCCTTTTTATTTCTTTTTCTAGCTTGGTTTCTCTTTTCTGTTTTTGCTTTTACATCAAATGTGCGTCTGACGGAGCTCTTTGTTGGATCGTTGGATCACTCTTTCAAGCTTTACATGACTTTGAATTTTCAGTTCTGTCCTTCATTCTCTAGATCTTCTCTACCCATGATAATAGCTAGCCAGAGGAAAGTTAAACTCGCTCTTCTGTCATCAGATGTGCCTAGTAGCAAAAAAAACAGATCTATAAACAGATTTTCCAAGAGTTCCCTTGGCAAAGTGAAAAGCTATTACTGTCAACTTGTAGAACATCTGCGGTGCTAATCTACAATTCTGTTTGTGCCAGTGCTAAGGTTAGTGCCATGATAAAATGTTGTATTTTGACGAGCAGACTCCATAGAGGGAACTTCAGAAAATGACTTTGGTGTTTCAGAGTGATGATTATTTTTTTTTGGAGAAGGAAATTTTATATGTTTATAAATGTTGTGTTTACCCTTGAATTACTTTTTGAGCTGTCACTATTATTTTTGCTATGTACATGATGTATAATCTAATCTAGAATCTTTAAATAAATAAAATAAAATAAAATATTAATTAACTCTTTAATGGTCTCTTAAGGATTTGATATACTAAAGTGTAAATGAAGCACTGGTGTGGTGTTACTTTAGGTTAAATTTAATTTGGAGTTTGTTGCAGATTTTTGAAACAGCTTGGCTGGTAAACATTTCTGAACTGGCGTTTGCTCATGGTTATGATGTAATATATGGGTGTGGCTCTGGGGCTCCGCCTTCTTTATAAATGGAAATCTTCAGTCTGTTGAGGTCAGATTTCCACCAGTAAAAGTAAAAACATTAATATTGTTGAGCTGCTTTATTGTGGAAATTGAAGGATAACTTTGACCAAAAGCAACTCTGACACAATATTTCACACTCAATACTATCTAGTACTACAGAGGCAGTCATTTTGACTATTTTGTAATAATTTATTTACATTGTTAAAATAAAACCATCCGTCCAAGTGCCATAGTACCGTGACTTTTCCTTAATGTGCATATATATAATTTTAACATTGTTATTTTATTAAAATATTACTATCAAACACAACATTCTACATTGGATGGCCATAGTGTGACTCTGGATCAGTGATTTGGACTATTGCCTCACAGCAAGAAGTTCGACTGGGTCAAGAAGCATTTTTCTATGGAGTTTGAATGTTTGAAAATTAATTAAAGTGAATGGCTGCTCTGGTATTTTGAACATATTTTATATTCATTCATTCACTTTATTTTCAGCTTAGTCCCTTTATTAATCAGGGGTTGCCACAGTGGAATGAACCACTAACTTATTAAGCATCTGTTTTACGCAGTAGATGCCCTTCCCTTGATGGGCACAGGGTGTATTTTATATTAGTACAGAAAAAGAATGCTGTGATTACAGTATATTGGGGCCTCCAGTTGTCTACTGTATCTACAGGTTGTACGTGTATGTGCACATGTGTTTATTACATGTTCTGTTTTTCCCTGAACGCCTGATGGTTTTAATAGGAAGTGTGTAGGAAAGGGGATGACCTATAATTACAATCAGCTGGTGAATAATTACAAGCTTTGCATTCCATGCAAAAACTTCCTAGAAGCACCATAGACATCACATTGCTTAATGTAGCAGGCTACACTATTTAGCCACTGGCCAAAACAAAGCAAGAACATTTCTTGGTTAGTCTTCAACATGGTTTTAAGTGTTTGAAATATGCCATTCAATTGGTTCTCATCAAAGCCAGACACAGCTGAAGTCTCTTGGTGAGAGAATTGCTTTGATTCAGTCAAGCTGTATTACATTGTCTGCACAGTTTATATGTCAAGCCCTCAATAAAGCTCACGATGTGCGATGCTTCCTTCTGAAAGCAGCTAAGAAAGGTTTCCCTTTGGAATTTGTGCTCTTCAACTGCGGTCTTTCACATCTTTTCACCCATTAATTTGATTTGACTGCTGAGGAAATGTGATCTATACGAATTGACCAACTTGGTGACACCTCAGTAATTCAAGCCTCGAGGTGAACATTTCTATTGCGCAGATTCTTGTTTTCTCTTTAAATTAAAGCAGTATGTAGCTTTAAAGGGATCTAAATTAATTCAACTATATATATCATAAGTCCAGGATCAAGAATGTAAATGAAATTTTAAAAAAAAATCAAAATGTGTTTAGTTTTAAGAAGTTTTTTGCTATAATTTTATAGACTGTATTAAATATTAGTTTAACCAATCCACTTTTAATAGTTTAGACCTTTATAATAACTTTACTAAGATAATATAGTAGTAAGTACTTCTACTACTACTACTACTACTACTACTAATAATAATAATAATAATAATAATAATAATGATAATATAATATAATATAAATAAATAAATAAATAAATAAATAAATAAATAAATAAATAAATAAATAAATAAATAAATAAATAAATAAATAAAAAGAATAATATTATCACAAGTGTTTTATTGTTGTTATTGTTGTCATTATTATTATTATTAGTAGTAGTAGTAGTAGTAGTATTTAATTATTATTGTAGAATTATTTTATTATTATCAATGTTTTTACATGTGTTTAAATTTTGTTGTAAATATTAGTTTATATATTTATTTGAACTTTACTGTTGCTATTTTAAGTTATATAGCAATAATATAACAAAAATAGTATATATTGTATATAGCATATCTTATATAATAAGCTTAATATAACATATTGGGAATTTCTGGGTCTATAAATGATCAAGTTGGAATACTTGGGAACAGCAAGGGATGGGCAAAAATACATTGAAATGTATTTCAAAAATAAAATACCAAAAACCTCAGTTTGACATGTATCAAGTTAAACTACAAGATAGAGCAGCCACAAATGTATCAAAATTAAACACTGTATTCTGTTTTTTGAAAATACTACAAAATGCTTTTACATGAGAGCATGACATTTATTTACAAACCTTCAATTAACAGGGTTATTTGATCAATCCCTTTTCTGCACCTCTACTGTACATGAGAGGTATTCATAAACTTTTGTTTCTTTTTTGATTTTAGAATACATTTTGTACAAATTTTATACAGAAAGTCCTGTCTTGAAGATGATCTTGCTAATCACTGTAAAAAGCATTCAATGCATATATTGAGTTGGAATATAGTACTACATATCTCTCCATAGCTCTATCTATTTTTAAAATTGCCACCATCTCATAACAGTCTTATATTTTAAAAGGGTGATATATGAAAAGGTTATTAAACATTTGTGTGCACCTGAAAACTTCAGTACTACTTAAATCTCCAGTTTTAGCCATTTCCATAAATCATGTTTTTTTATATTTTTTTTTATTGCACTTCACTAATTGTACTCTTTAATATACAATATAAAACACAAGATCTGTTTTTGCTGCCATAAAACTGGAGTACCGACTGGAGTATTGTTAAATATTGTTGTCCAATACTGATTAACTATGTCAAAGTGTGTAATTAAAAATGTATAAAGAGCACCTGCAGATCAGCTGGCATCTGAAACAGCCCATGCAGTTTTGTAGGTATCACCACTGCATGACTTTATATTATTTGTCTTACTTTGCTTTCTTATTTTGACTTGCTCCCGAATCTACCCCTGCAATTTGTCTTTTACTTTATGTATATGTGCTGCATAATTTCCATCAATACTCCAAGCATTGATCAATTTCTAGGCAAATAACTGAAAAATTACTGAGAAAGCACCAATCAGAGGCTGCATTTTTATGATGTCATCATGTAGACTTCTTACAAAGTATTTTAAAAACAGAAAGTATAAGACATTAAAGTATGTTGATACAAAATATTAACCCATTTTCATAAACCCATAAAATATAAAACACAACATACTATTTTATATTTAAAATACCTGTTTGATATACATGTACTGTATCATAAATACTGCCCATCCCTGGGAACAGCCCATTGGAATTGTACAATAAAATGCTACTTTTTACATTGAAAGTCGTCCATAAGACATATATAATTGTCTGCTGGAGTGAGATTAAAAAAAAAAAAAAAGATCTGGTCTGAATTTAACTCCGCCTCTCATACATCGATTGCTTTGGTCTTGTCCTGTGCATTTTTTTTAACACACCCAGCGAAGTGGCCGCTTGAAGCGCACTTCAGCGCGCGCTCACGGAACACTCGCTCCCGTATGTGCCTGGAGAGCCTCGCGCAGCGGAGGCGCCGGACGCGCTCAATTCGTGTGGGGACTTTTAAAACCTTCCAGATACGTCGAAAACGACTGGATTCGATCACTTGCTCGAGATAAACGAGATTACCAAGCGCTCAAACCCATGGAATGTTGTTCTGCGGTGTTTTGGCTGAGAAACCGAGCGGTACTTCTGCTGGGAATCTATTGTTAATGATCTGTCATAGGAGAGCTTCCACGACTTGGGAATCATATATATCGCCTCACCTTACCTTGACTAAAAACCTGATTCTATTCACCTGCACGGGGAATGTATGACTCATTGCTGAACAGAAATCAGTCTGTCTGATCTGGCGTTGAAAATATCCTCCGCTTCTGACAGCTTTCGCCACCGCAGTCGTTAAAAACGCTTCTCTCAAGATTTATTGTTGGGACAGGTTCGTATTTCTTGTCCGCCTTCAGTCGGTAGCGAGCACGGCGAGGGGAAAAGGAGAGAGGAAAAACCTGCCGTTGCTTTCATAAGGCATATACTGGATGTAACGGAATTGCATTTTTATTTGTCACCTTTGGCCAAATCGGTTTTTCTCCGATGGACGCGAGTCTGGTGTAGAATTCGGTAAGGATATGTTTTTCCGTAAAGTATGAGAATAATGAATGTGTTATTTATTGCTTCTGAAAATTATGTGAGAAATAATTTAAGCGCGACGCAGTCTTTCAGAAATGCTGTGTTAAAAAGAAAAGCGGGGAAAGGACGAATGAAAACCACAGCGCGTGTGTAGATAAAGTATGAATAAGGCTTGCTTCAGGTTTTGTTCTAGAGACTGAATGTTTTTCCTTTACGCGTTGGTATCCCAAGACTGAAGTCACTGAGTTCCATTCGGTTTAATGCCATTATTGTGTATGTATGTGCGCTTTGTGTTTGCAGCTTTGTTGTTCTTTTACTCCATAATATCAAACGATGAATGCGCATCCGAAATCTTTCTTTCTTTCTTTCTTTCTTTCTTTCTTTCTTTCTTTCTTTCTTTCTTTCTTCAGATTTTTTTTAGTGTCTGACTTTTTGTATTGATGATCTTTTTTCCTTATCTGCTGATCTTGCTTTGCGTATAGGTCAATGCAACACATTTTTTGTCCATATCAAGGCTACATTATTTTGTGATAAACTGAATTGCACTTAACATTACGTGAATGCACCTCTCATATGATATGGATTCTGAATTAAAATGACTTTTGGTTTATTTTTTAGGATGTAAGTAAATATATATTGAACTTGTGTACATTTTGAACAAAACTAAAATAATCCGGCATTTAGGTGCGGTTTAAAAAATATAACATGAAAGAAAAACTTTGACCAAATTAAACTCAGTTTGGCATTACCAACCTGCAGGAAGCCATTTTGTTGTCATGTGACAAGAAAATTGTAAAATGATTAAAAGATGACTGGCTGTTTCAAACACTGACCAAGATTGTGTTTCAAGGTCACATTATCACATACAGTTCAAATCAGAATTATTTAACCCCCTTTGATATTTTTTTCTTTTTTAAATATTTCCCAAATGATGTTTAAAAAAGCACGGAAATTTTCACAGTATGTCTGATAATATTTTTTCTTCTGGAGAAAGTCTTATTTGTTTTGTTTTGTCTATAATAAAAGCAGTGTTAATTTTTTTAAAATCCTTTTAAGGTCAATTATTAGCCCCTTCAAAGCTGTATTTTTTTTTTTGATAATTTACAGAACAAACCATTATTATTGAATAACTTTTCTAATTAAACTGCCTAGTTAACCTAAATAACTTAGTTAAACCTTTAAATAGCCCTTTAAGCCAAATACTGTTGAAAAATATCTAATAAAGTATTATGTACTGTCATTATGGCAAAGATAAAAAATCAGTTATTAGAAATGAGTTATTAAAAATATTATGTTTAAAAATGTGTTGAAATCTTGCCTCCCTTAATCAGAAATTGGGTGAAAAATAAACATGGGGCTAATAATTTAGGGGTTTTGATAACTCTGATTTCAACTGTATTTGACACACACATATTTTTGATATTATATAACTTTTTTTGAAAAGATGCGTTTTGTATGAAGAAATCTTTTCTGAAATACAGGTTGTGTTCACTCAAGTATCATCAATGTGTAAAAGAAAAAAATATTGTTGTAGTTTATACTTAGTTTTTTTTTTTTTCAGGCATTAAGTCAGCATTTTGTTGAAAAGGTTTACGAAACCAACACAATGTTTCATTTCTAAGAATATTTTGATTAACATCCTTTTGTCATTGACATTCATTCTTTCTGTGTCTTCACACACACCGTTTGCGTTTGTCAAGCTCTGGCATTGTACATTGACTTGCATACATTTCATGTTTCATATCTAGACTCTGCCTAATCAACCGTTCAAGGTTACCCATAAGTCCTTTGCATATAAGCTGTGCCTTGGATGTTTAAGCCTTTTAAGCTTGCCATTTTCAACCCTTGCTGATTGTTATAGTCGTCTGCATATCTGGATAAAAAAAGAAATGTTGTGCGTTTAAAGAAATATGAAAGGTTTCGCATTTTACCTTGAAAATGCAGCGTGCGTATGTTGATGTAAACAGCTTGCCCGAGGCTGGGCAGAGCATAGATCAGAAAACGTGCTGGTTTGTTGTCTGTCTGCATTAGCACTTTGAATGAGATTTGCATAGAGGATTTGCATCAAGACCATTTAAGATACTCGTCGCCACCTTCACAAATCATGTTTATAGCTTGCACTGCATCGTTTTACATTGCGGGTGATTCATGTGTTGATATATGATAATTATATGTTACTCGCGGTGCATAATATTTTATGAACGCACGGTTAATGCAGCAAATTGATTGCCACTTTGCTCAGCTTTATGACTTTGAATTTGTATTCCTAGAAGTGGATAATATATATTGACTACCTATAGTTTGATATAAAACCACAGTCTAAAAGTTGTTTTTGCTGCTCGTTTAAACTACTTATTTAAAATGAGCTAAAACAACACAATTCTTGAGATGTTTTTTTTGACACAACTTAATTCTTTTATGTTCAATCCACTCAAATTTGTTAAGTTAACTTATTAAGTTAATTGATTTGTTTTGGGACAACATGAATGAATTGTGTGGAACCCTGCATTTTTGTACAATGCAGGTGGCTCCCATATAGACTCAAAATATAAAGATTTTGCTGCTTGTTGAAACCACTAATTTAAAATGAGCTGAAACAACATAATTTTTGAGATTTTTGGGGGAACAACTTAATTCCTTTATGTTCAATTCACTCAAATTTGTTAACTTAATCTGTTTGTGTAGGGATGATATGGTTTGTGTGGAACCCTGCATGTTTTTACAGTGCAGGTGGCTCCCATATAGACTTAAACTACAAAGATTTTGCTTTAAAATGAGCTGAAACGACACAATTTGTGATATTTTTGTGGTACAACTTAATACTTTTAGGTTCAATTCACTCAAATTTGTTAACTTAATCGATTTGTGTTGGGACATCCTGATTGAATTGTGTGGAACCCTGCAATGCAGATGGCTCCCATGTAGACTTAAAAAATTGATTTTGTTGCTTGTTCAAACTACTTATTTAAGTTAAAACTATTAACTATTTAATAGTAACTATTTAACTATTAACTATTTAAGCTGAAACGAAACAATTCTTGAGATTTTTGTTGGACAACCTAAATATTTTATGTTTAATCCACTCAAATTTGTTAACTCAATTGGTTTGTGTTGGAATGATATGTATATATGTGGAACCTAGCATTTTTTTACAGTACAGGTGGCTCCCATATAGACTTAAAATATAAAGATTTTACTGCGTGTTCAAACTACTTATTTATGTAACAACACAATTCTTGAGATTTTTTTTTTGACAAATTAATTTTTTATGTTTTATCCACTCAAATTTGTTAACCCAATCAGTTTGTGTTGAGATGACATGAAGGATTTGTGTGGAATCCTACATTTTTACAGTGCAGGTGGCTCCCATATTGACTCAAAATATAAATGTATTGCTGCTTGTGAAAACAACCTATTTAAAATGAGCCTAAATAACACAATTCTTGAGACCTTTGTGGGACAACTTAATTATTTTACGTTCAATCGACATACATGAATTCAATCTCAGACATGAATTGTGTAAAAATTGCACCTGCATTTTTTACAGTGCAGGTGGCTCCCATACAGACTCATAATATAAAGATTTTGCTGCTTGTTTAAAAACTACTTAACACGATTCTTGAGATTTTTTTGGGGACAACTTAATTTTTTATGTTCAATCGACTTAAAAGTTTACTTAATTGATTTGTGTTGGAACAACATGAAGGAATTGTATGAAACCCTGCATTTTTTACAGTGTAGCTCATATGGATATAAACATAAACATGCACTTTTCTGGTTGAAATTCCACAGCGTGTGTAGGCGAAGTTTTGCCTGGGAGATTTATACTGAGATTTCGACTTTCATTACAGCATATAGCAAGACTTTCATATGCTATTTTGTGATATGAAATAGCAGTAGGTGCAGTGGCTGTTAAAAATGCGCCCGTTCACCTTCACCTTCCTCTCCGGCGAATCAAATGTATATTTCATCTCCTTTTTTTTCCTCTTGGCCAGAGGCTAATCTTTAATCTTGTGCAGATGCAGCTCTGGAATTAGCTTGCAAACGCTCCCTCGTTCGTATCTTCAAACCCTCCACTTATCAGGCGTGGAGAGCTGATATGACTGGGCCTGGCTCGGCAGTCCCGATAAGAGGGTGAGGAAAAATCTGCCAGCTATTTGTAATGTAAGAGCCGAGGCAGATCACAGCCCAGCCTGATATGACAGACCTTCCGGCGTGAAGCGAACATCTTGAGTCCTTTTAGTCCGAGGAGAAAATAAATGAAGTTTGGTTAGAGTTATAGACGTGATAAAGGTAGACAAGAAGGAAAGGAAAAGCGTATGTTGTGTGGATAACTTCAGTGTCTTGAATTATCCGGCTGTAAACTGGGTTCATTAATGTTGGTGATTAGGGAGATTTATTTTTTTCATGTGATAGTGTTATCAAGGGTGTTGCCGTGTACATTAGCTATCATTATAAGATAAACTACCCTTAGTTTTGATAATTTCTTATGTCAGAAAAGTTTTTTTTTTTTTTACTTTTTTTATTATATTTAATTCATATTATACAGTATTGGATCTCTGTTATATGAGATTACTGTAATAATGTTGACTAAACTGACAGCACTGCCTATGGGAATCCCTTACTAACAAAACAATTATAAGTGTTTTTAATTGTCTGTAATGAAGATTTGAGACTTTTAGATGCTTAAAAGTAATGTATTTTACATATAAGCCTGATTATACTATATAGGTCTAGTAATATTTGCATACAAATGAGTGTTGTTATATATTTTATTACATTATATTACATTGTTATGTTCTATTAAATATTTACATTGGTTCATAGCTGATATTTTAGTTCAGATTAAACTGGTTTCATTACTCCTAGAAATGGAACAAACAAAACCACTTCAAAGTGCTTTTCTGGTGTCATTGGAGATTTTAGATTTTTTTTTAGATGCCCAGCAAGCCAAAAAAATAAAAAATAAAAGGGAAAAAAGTAGTATCTTTTTTTTGTTAACTTTGGAAAATAAAAAATAATCTATTTGACTTTTTATAATATTGAATAAATATTATACAGTATTAGATCTTTGTTAATTGAGAATACTGTAATGTTTACTAAACTGACAGCACTGCCCATAGGAATCCATTACTAACAAAACGATTCTGAAATGTTTTCAATTGCCTGTAAAGAAGATTTGAGACTTTTTAGATGCTTAAAAATAATATATTTTAAAACGAAGCCTAATTATACTGCAGGAATATTTGCATACAAATGTGTTAAATGCCCAGTAAGCCAAACAAAACAAGCACACTTAATGCATAAAAAGAAAAAAATAGTAACTTTCTCCATTCTCTTTGGTAAATTTTGTTTTAGTGACTTATTTCAAGATGCAGTTTTCACAAAAGACAATACAAACTAAAAGAAACTGAACTGAACTAATATATCTACCTATAGTAACACTTTATGTAACAGTTCTCACTGTCAGCAAGTGGCTTATTTCCTGCATATTATTAAGATATTGTCTGTTTATTATACTTATAAAGTACTTGTACTACATTATGTTACTGTACATCCCTAAACCTAAACATATGTACTTTAATAACTATTAATTAGCAGCAAATTAGAAGTTTACTTGAGCAAAAATTATAGTTAATAATTTATTAATAGGAAGAATCATGCTACGTGATATTGAAAAAAAATCTGATGTTGCGGTATTTTATTTTTCTGCTATATGCAGGCAGTTTGAATATCACTATTGGATTTTTCTGGAGAGTTTAACAGTAATCAGGTAAAGAAATTGAATAACCACAATAGAAAAAAATGCTTTTCTTACTTTGTTTTGTCTTGTTTACAGTCCAAATATAAAAAAAATTCTTAGAGCAAGTAGAAATATTGTTTCGTTATCACCATCCAAAGAAAAAAAAGGCACAATTAAGCCATTTTCCTTAACACAAGCTAAAGTATCTGGCAATAGGGTTAGTTAAATAATTAAATTCTGTACAAATATAGTGATTAAATTGACCATTGCAGATGCGTACATTTCAAAATCAATGCTAAAACAGTATATTGTGCAGCCCTAAATCCTACCCTAAATTAATTTTTATACATGTGTTTGTATATATATCTTTTTCTGTGGCCACTCTCTGAAGTGACCTTTCCCATGTGTAAAACGCATTGAGTTTTTAAAACAGCCAGACAATGGTTTGCCATAACAATACAGCCCATTTTCACCTTTTTTCTCCTTTGCCCTCATCTTATCACTTTACTCTTGGCAAAGACCCTCTAAGCTTTGTGATGTTTCATCCTTTTTTCTTCCGTCCTGTCATTTTTTATTTTTTTTACTGCTAAATGTCAAGCGCTCACACACGCTTGCACACGAGCACACAACAGCAAGGCCTTTTGAATACCTCCAGGTATTGCTGAAGTCATAGGTCAGTGACTCACTGGCTGGGCGAGCTGGATTTCAAGCTGGCTGCACACAGCAGATGCAGCCTGAACGGGGCCCGCTGCACACGCTTGCACACTGTGTTTGTCGGCCTCGGAGACCCTAAAGCTTGGATGTCAGGGAGTTATCCTCTCTGCTTGGGTCACGTCGGCCGGCTGTGCTGCTGCTGTTGTTTTGTCAAAGCCTTGCAGATTAACCACAGCCACTACACTTCAAACACAGAGGCAGGCGGATGAATAATTCGCAGACCTCTCTCTTTAATCTTGTGTGATCCCATTCCAATTAGCCATTGTGTACGTGGCCCGCTTTTTTTTGTGCAATGAAAGAATGGCGCACTAAAGGCGTCCTGTCTCTTTTGTGCAGGGTGTCTCATTCTCTACCTTAAATGTGTTTTATTTGGAATATAGGTTGAGGGTTTGATGGTTGATTGGTTTGCAGGGCTGGAATTGTGGAGTAGGTTTTGCACTCAGTTTTGAGATTCCGGTTATGCTAATGTTCATTTGAATGCATGCGTGCAAACACGTCATTTTCTTAAATGTTTTGGTTGGGGTAAGATTTGTGAAGATATTGTCTAAAAATGGATTTATTTGAAAACACTGGTGTGTACTGTTAAAATTAGGACATTTATTTGCAGAAATTGATGTTAGTTTAGCATATTCGTACACAACAAGAAAAGAAAAGATTTACTCATGCATTTGGAAAGTTGTTTGCATACCACACTGTCAAAATCTTCACTAGTCCTTCAAAAAAAGACTAAAAATGCAAAAACAGTCTGCTATGTCATTTTAAGAGCACACTACACACCTATAAATATGAAAACTGTGCATTTTTCTGTGTTTCTTTAGCACTGGTGTAGTCAGCCACCATTTTTTTGGTTGCCAATTATTTGCACAAGTACATAATATGCATGATGTAACTGTTTTCCCCAAAATCTTTTTTTTCTTCTCAAGATGCTTAAAGTTTTCTGTTTTTATTGAAAGTGGTGTTGTGCAAATTTCCCCTTAAGCTACCTTTCCACTGCACATGATGATATGAGCTGCAGATCTGTTAAAATATTTGTACTTCTGTGAATAGACCGTATTCAACCGGTCGACTGAATTTGATGTATTCCAGTGTTGTCTAAAGGCTGATTTATACTTCTGCGTCAAGCGCACGCGTATGCTACGGCGCTGACGCATAGCCCTTCGCCATCGGCGTCGCTGACGTGCACCTCTCAAAAAATGTAACTACACATCGCAACGACGCATAGCGCAAGCTCTGTAATTGGTCGGCTTTGTAGCGCTGACGAGTCTGGGCCGGACTGAGAGCCGCGTGAATGGTGTGAGCCTGATGGAGCGATTGTTTACAAGTGTGGAGTCCCGTGACGGAGCTCCGGATGGAAAGTTTTGTTTTGTGTTTACCTCATAGTTAAAGTTGTTGCACGTCCGCCGGTTCCTGCCTCAAAATGAGCGAGTTTGAGCCACTTGTACATCCTGGAAGTGTTCAGAAAAAGCAAAACAGCAGCGAAGAAACTTGACACAGAGGAACATTTACACCTCACTGCCAACTAGCGTTTCGGAAGTGTTAATGCAGACCCACAGAGACAGCGCGCAGAAGTATAAATGCACAGCTACGCGCGTTGCATGCGCCGTGGGTTACGCCGGTCACTTGACGCAGAAGTATAAACCAGGCTTAAGCAGGTCTGTGTGCACGCGATGAAAAATAGTATTTTTTCATTATTTTTTGAATCTGAAAAAAAAGTTTATATTAAAAAAAAAATAAAAAATTCTATTCATAAATGAGTAATAAAAATATATTATTTTTTTGTCTTGTCTCTACATTCCCTCCAAAATTTTTAGCAATTTCTAGTATTCATTCATTCAACCATGGTGAAAATGTGCATCAGAAGAATAAATTAAGAACTTTATAATGTCTGGAATCTTGGTGAGCACTTTTTGCGCAGCCACCGTTATTTTTAAGTTTTTTTCAAATACAGTGTGGATGCAGAATCTCAATAAATCCTAGTTTAGTCTGAGAAAAAATTCAAAAGAAAGTATAATATTCAAATGTATTCATATTTATATGGATGTCGACTGATTCTATAACAAAATAAGCTTTTATTTGTCCCAAAATGAGCCTTATCCTGCATTCCTCAATGCTATGCTTTCCGTTCGGCACTTGTGTGTCTTTTGTCACCTTTAGAGCTCATAATTAAATATGCCTTGTGTGATGTGGAAAATTATGGAAGCGCACGACCCAGACATGCTATTTACCAGCTGTTCTTTCCTCTAATAATAGAGGATAGAAGCGAAGAAGAGAGGAAGGAAGACTAACAGGGCACGCCACCTGAGAGATGTGCCACTTTGGCCTAAATTCACAGTTGGACTGATGACACATCCACTGCCACGGCTAGTTAATATTTTGTATTTATCTCAAATGGTGTACGCAAGTATGCCAAACAATAATTTTAAAACTGAAGTACAGTATATCCTGTAGGAATTGCTTACTAATGGAAAATGGGTTTCAATTGTGAGTAATTAAGTTTTTAGTGTTTGTCATGACTTTTAGTTGGCCAGTAATCAGGAATAAAAAGACAATATATCAGAATTATTAGCCCCCCTACACGCCCCCACCCCCCTGTATTTTTTTCTTCAATTATTGTTTAACGAAGAGATTTGCCGTGGCAACAATTCTGCAACTCTTAAAAATGACCTGTTTTTGTTCAGTGTCTGTGACTTTGAAACCAAAATATTCCAATATTACCAATGCTGTTTTTCTTTGATATTACCTTGTCTATTAATACTTCTGAAGCAGCAGACGTCATAATCCCACTTGTTAGTGCTTTCCCGTTTGTTTTCTTTATTTTTTATTGTGGCCGTAGTTCAGTTGCTGAATTCTGATTGGGCAGATCGAAAGTGAGCTCACTTAGTTAGCTAGTAGGACTATTACACACAGGCGGCAGTCACTCATTTGCTCTGGGTGGGGGAAATTAAGTGATGAAAATAAAATATTTCATATTGCAGCCTCATGCGATTTAACTAATCGCAACATTTCAAATTGCGTTTCGGTTTCGTTTAATTGCACAGCCCTACTCTGCGATACATATTGCAACATGAATACAATTTCACCATAATTTGAAAGAATTTGTAATGTTAGATCGACTGGGATGATTCTGCAGTGAGAGTGCATCTCTATAAAATCTAATCACCAATCTATAAAATTTTGGGGGGTTCCAGACACATTTTTGTTGTTGTCTGTGCTATTTGCAGTGCATTTCTGTATTTGCATGTGTTGTGAGTATTTTCATGCATAACAATCTAAAAATACACAATTAAAATAAAGTGTTTTATCGTGTCCCGATTCTAACAGTATCCTAGTACAGAAACTGAATGATGAAAATAAAACAAATTCAATACAATCAATCTTCAAGAGTTTACACTTAGCTGATAATTGAAAATAAAGCTTGTTTGGCATGCTGTTCTGGGAGAGAGTCCTGAGCTTATGAGATCCTCGAGCCCTGGGCTCCCTCCCGTTTGCTGAGCGAGAGGGGAGTTTGAGCTCAGGTAGATCTCGATAGCTCCCCCGGTCTTATCTCTGGCTAATGACGGATATGACTGAGGAGAGGTGTAACTCGCTACACTGTAAAAAGTGCAGGGTTCCACACAATTCACTCATGTTGTCCCAACACAAATCGATTAAGTTAACTTAACACTTTTAACAAATTTATGTGGCCTAAACATAAAAAAATGAAGTTTTCCCAATGAAATATAAAAAAAATGTGTTGTTTAAGCTCAGTTTAATTAAGTAGTTTGAACAGGTAAAAGAAAATACTTTTTTGAGTGTAAGAGCTTGGCTATGGTATAAATGTTTTGTATGCTCAATTTACTCATGTTGCGTGTTTTTGGACAGTGGAAGGAAACCGGAGAACCTGGGGAAAACCTACGCGAGCATGGGGAAAAAGAGCAAACTCTGCACAGAAATGTCATCTGGGTTAGTAGCCAGTGGCATTCTTGCTGTGAGGCAACTGTGCTAATCACTGGGCCGCCGTATCGCCAATCTGGAAAGGAGGGGGGAGTAGGGGTGGGGTCCTCAAGATGAAGATATTGAGATAAGAAAACTCTGGTTATTTATAGCGAGTTAGGAATCATCTGATTGGAGAATCATCATCATTAGCTGATGCAGGAACAGCTGAGAACAATCATAAGCATGTCAAAATTAGTTTAAAATTAAACTTTACATAGTTAAGATTTTAAATGCTTTTTAATATCATTATACAATTACAGCATTTAAAAAACGCATGCAAATGATAAATTATTATACAAACTCAACATTGCTTATCATGCGATGTGACTATTGCGAATAATCACATACCGATATCAATGATGAAACGATATATTAATTTACAGTAACAAAACTAATTTTATGGGTTAAATCAGGTGGAAACGGCTCTTTAAGGTAACCGTTGCAACACTTTTTACAGTCTGAAGAAATAGCAGCACATAAATCTGATTTGTCTATAAAGCAGTTTAATGTGCCTCCTAAAGTGAACTGAAACAAAGTCCTTCATATGAGAGTGTTCTGGGAAGGTTTGTGAAAAATGGCACTCTCTTAGCTGAAGGTCTCCAAGGCTTTTACAGATGCTAAGTCAGATGTGCTGCGATTGTTTCAGATTTACTGCCTTCTCTTCCTTTCTGGGCATCTGCGTTCTACCGTTCACTGCTCTCATATTTCCCTTTAAGCCCTTTCACTGGCACTGGATTAAATCCTTGTTTAATCTGGTCCCTTAGCCGTCTTCTCTCCTTACTAAGCAGATTTGCGCAGAGAGGTTTCATTAGATGTGTTTTTTCTTCTTTCTCTTCTTCTAGGGATGTGTGGAATATATGGTAAGAAATGGATGATAGGGAAAGAAGAGAAGGTGAAAGATGGCGAAAGGGCAACGAGAAAGCAAAAACAGAGGAGGGGAGGGCTAGCGAAAGATGGCCAACATTAAAACCATAAGGCCTCTTTGTTAGTGTGGGGCTGACAAGCTGCCGTTCACATTAGGGTAATTAACACCGCCACAGATTGCACAACAGCTGTGCAGTTTAGCACTGTGGCAACATCAGAGAGCTGAGAGAGAGCCTGTGCAAACAGTGGCCTGTGCTGGGCTAGTTAGACTACCACTATTTAGATAGGTGCTTCAACCGCACTCCGTATGTGTGACGTCTGCCAGGCTCCGTGTGCGGTACAGCTTGGCTCGGAAAGCCACTATTTATTGGTGTAGTAGGTGTTTCTGCCTATAAATTTTGCTTCATGCAGTTTGGTGGCCAACTAGTGTATAAAAAAGGTTCTTTAATGCTCCTCAGAATAAGGAATTTTTTTTGATATTCATCTATTAAGTCTTTTTTCATATGTTTATTTGACTGATAAAATGCGCCATCTGGTAAACCTTTAAAAATAACATCCAACTATGTCTTTGTTTACAGGTTAAGTTAAACTCTTAAATATATAGCTTCTATATTGGCATTGATGCTCCTATAAAGAAACGTTGAATTTCAGGTTCATTCTAGAGCAGAGATGCCCAGAGTAGGGCCGACGGGCCAAAGTTGGCCCATTGTAACCTTTAAATTAGCCCACCATCCCTACTGAGAAAAGAGTTACAAAAAAAAAAAAAAGACGGAACTGAAATGTTTCAATTCAATGTTGTAAATCACAGGTGTCAAACTCAGTTCCAAAAGGGCCGCAGCTCTGCACAGTTTAGTTCCAACTCTAATTAAACACACCTGATCAAACTAATTGAGTCCTTCAGGCTTGTTTGAAACCTACAGGTGACTGTGTTGAAGCAGGGTTGGAACTAAACTGTGCAGGGCTTCGGCCCTCCAGGAATTGAGTTTGACACCCCTGTTGTAAATGAATCCGATTTTTAAAAATGTAAACCAGTGGTGCTCAACCCTGTTCCTGGAGATCGACCTTCCTGCAAAGTTCAGCTCCAACCTTGATCAAACACACCTGAACCAATTAATTAGGACCTAAACAGCACTTGATAATTACAGGCAGGTGTGTTTGATAAGGTCGATCTCCAGGAACAGGGTGGGTCACGCCTGTCACTCGACAGACAGAGGAGGACTATGCAGAAGACATCTGTGGGCAAACCAAGACAACTTAACTAGTAAACTAGTGTAAATCCATTCTGTTATAAATGAGATTGTTCTTGTTTTTATTGTAATAAGTTCATTATAAAATGCAAAAAAATTATGCTGTATAAGTTAATATGCTGCAATGTTTTAGTTATTTAAAAAAAATATTTAATGAATTAGGTAATTACCCATGGCAGCTACAGTATATTTACCTTCGGCCCACCAGCCTCAATCAAGGTTGGTCTTTGGGCACCCCTGCTCTAGAGAATAAAGGTTGTTTGGCTTTTTACAATGGTCCTTTTAAGAACTGTTCTCTGAAAGGTCCCATAAAGAAACCAATGTGGTTCTTCTGTCCCATTGCTAATAAATCCCATTTTTACCCCCAGTTTGTAAGAGTTTACTAGTAATATTTAAAAGTAAATAATAAGGGGCCTTGTTATTCTAGTTTGGCACTAGGATTTTTAATAGCAACATAATCAGAGTTTAATTTTTCCATTTTTACTGTATTGAACTGAGGCAATTTTGTTAAATGAACCTAATAAATGTTGGTTCTGCACCAGCTTTCCAGTACAGAAATAATGAGGGTTAATACTGTCTTATGTATAGTATTAATTGATTTCTAGCAAATTAAGACC
Organism: Danio rerio; assembly: GCF_052040795.2. Classification (NCBI taxonomy): domain Eukaryota; kingdom Metazoa; phylum Chordata; class Actinopteri; order Cypriniformes; family Danionidae; genus Danio; species Danio rerio. Next base: position 18,475,959 of record NC_141025.1, read on the forward strand.
CAATCCCAATTCTACCCCTTAGCCCTATCTCTTACCCCTTGCTTTGTGCGTACACGTGAAGGGTTGGGGTGTCCCAATTCTCTTTAGCTTGAAGGCGTAGGGCTAAGGTAGGGCTAGACAGCCCTTAAAATGGAGATTATCAGGACCACACGCAAAACCAAGGAGTAAGAAAATTTCCCAAATTACACCATCTACAACGGCAGCATGGCTGAACACGGAAGTAAAGAGATGCACAATTTAAAAATTTATTTGCCATTTTTATGAATGCATGAAACAAGCATGTTTTAATACATTCATAACTGCGTTTGTGTTTACCGTCATGCTTTAAAAAAAAAAAAAAAAACACTAAATTTTGCTATCTATAATCCCTAATAATAACTCCTGTATAGCTGTCCCACAACACTCTGTCACTCGATCAAACTCGAATGCTCTATCAGAAAAGACTAGTGGCTGGGACTGACATTTTTACAGTGTATGGTATAATGTTAATGCTGTTTTTCATGTGTTGAGATATATGGCGACTGTGTAACTGCACAGTTAAATGTTTATTGCCACATTACATTATTATAATATCATAATAAATGTCTTCAGTGCTTTGCTAAAATAAACACCTAAAAAATTGTGCAAATGGAAAAACTACAGAGGACGCCATAGTCGATCTCATATGAAGTAAGAGATCGCGATGACATATGATAACGTGTGCAGGTGCTGTAGTGCTGTCCCATTTCTTAGAACATTTTAAGCCCATCCCCTTTACACTATGTTTCAAGGGCCAAGGGGAAGGAGTAAGGATAAACAAAATAGAATTGGGAGTGGCCCAAGCATTTCTTATGCATATATTTTTTGAGTGTCTTATATAAATTGCTAGACTTTTTGATCTCAGATTAGATTGTTCAGACAAACGTGAGTCTGTTATCTTGCTTTTTGAGTGGACTAAAGAAGAAAATGGTCTTTTCAAGCTTTTAACTGATTGGATCTTTTTTGGAGAGGGCAATGTAAAACCAATTTAACAAATTGAAACCTTGTGCCGTTTATAGAATGTCAGCATAGGTATGCTGTTGAAGAACATATGTATTTTGTTAGCTATATATAGCGTTTCATTGTATTATGTCTTCAGGGGCTGAGAAGGTAGATTTCTGGAAATCCCCAGCTCCCATGCCATCTGAAGAGTTTAGCAGTGCGTATGTCGAAGAGTGGACTGTCGGCGAGGCTTTGGACTCGCTTCATATAATTTCAGTGCCCTCTCATCTTGCTCTTCTTGGCAAAGCCTGGTCTCCCTTCTGCAAAAAAACAAAACCAAATTATATGTGAGAACTCAAGTGGCCTGTTCGTGTTGCTGTTTCGTCTTGATTATATTTAATGTGTACTGTTTTCATTTTCCGACTCCCTATGTTTATCCGCCATGGGCACCAGTGCCCGACATCTGGAGCTGGGTTGTGCCATAAATCGTGCACGCCAAGAAAAGTTTCCTAGAAACACGCACAACAGTTATTAGTGCATTAAACAGCACTTCTGCATTGGTGCTTGTTATGCTGTTTTCGGTGTAAACAAATGTTTCGCTGAGCTGTAAAACATTGTCAAATCTGTCAAAGTTTGGTTCACGCTTCCACTCGTGTTCCTTCAACGTGATATCCACGAATTCCAAAGCCACACGCAAGACGTTTACAGTTTCATACTTAAGCAGAAACAAAAGTTTTATTGAATTAAATGGCTTGAGCGCTTTTTGATTGCTCTGTTAGATAAGCCAAACACTGGCGATGATGAATTGGAGATGGATTACTAATGAAAACCTGGACTTTCGGTTGTGCGCACACATGCATGTTTGTCATTCTTCCTGTGCTGATCTCCGCAGGGTTATCTTGTTAAATTTCAGCGAGGGAGTGCTGACTTTAAGAGCGGTGGCAGACATTTCTGTCCACCCCCTCTCCGTACTCTGGGTGCAGAGTGCAGCGGTAATAATCCAACAAGTGACAGCCAGCTATAATGGGATGGGAAGGCAGACGAAGACGGAGAGGTGTCAGGAGCAAAAGGGGCCCGGTGGGCTCATCATTGATTTGTCTGCTGCGTCGCACTGAGAGTTTGAAGGGCACTGGCAGGTGCTGCACACCCACGTACGCCGAATATAATTGGGCCGCGTTCAGTCCAACTCCACAGGGCGAAATTCTGTTACGCTCTGATTACCCGCAGGGAGTTTTCGGTCATAACTCACGAGGTGCCTGTTCGCCGTCAGCTGGGGGATAGTAAAGAGTGAGAGAGTGGTGATTCCTGGAGTATTTCTGTCAGTTGCCCCCTTCCTGGTATTTGTTTGATCTAGTGCGATTTCCTCAGCGCGACTCTGGCTGGATGATATACGGCCTCCAGGTGGGTGGGTTCAAGGCCTGGGTCTGGGTTGGTTTTGATGTGGCTGGCAAGCATTCAAGGTGCGTGTGTCTACTATGAGGAGCACGCCACCTGGTAATAGAGCATGACTGAGGGAAACGGCCAGGACCGAGGTGATGATAACTTGCCATTGGTCACAGATTCAAAGAGCATGGCTATTTTTTTATGGTCTGGATTTTTGGATGTGTTTCACATTTTTTGACTTTCAATTCAAGTTTATTTGTCTAGTGCTTTTCACAGTAATTATTGTTTCAAAAGGTGCACATTATTGCATTACAATCAAAATCAGAAAAATTAAGGTTATTAGTTACCATAACTTTATTAGTTACTAATAACTTTAAATTACTAGCAAATAGCTTTTGACAGTTAAAGTTATTATATATAAACATAATTAACCTGCAGTTAGGTATGATATTGGTAATGTCTATGTGTACATGTTCAATGAAGTGATTTGTGAATTATTAAGGGTGCTTTCACACTTGATTCAACTGCCTGGACCGTACCCCACGAATGAACGTTTTAAAAACGATAATTTGTTGTACAGGTGGCTGTTCATTTTGATTATTTGGTACGATTGCATTCATGCTAGAAATGAATACAGCTCGTGGGTGCGCACCTGAGTTCAGAAGACACGTTCACACTAGCTAAACGTACTGTACTCTGATGTCAAACAAACTCGGGCGCGGGTGTGAAAGCACCCTAAATGTCTTTGAATGCAAAAGTTTAGAGTAATGGTGATAACCAAACAATATAAACAAACAATTGTATACGATTTTGGAAGCAAAGATTGTGTTCAAAGAGGACAAAAGTTGTTTTTTACCCAGACGTTTAAAAAGAACATATTTTAGAGCTGTATTCACAATACCCTGAAACCGAGATATATTTATCCAAGGTTATGATCCCGTTAGAATTTTATATCTGCCCATGCCTAATATCACAGCAGTCTTTTTAATTTATTAAGTTACCTTTAAATACATACTTGGCAAACTCATTTGTAATTGAATTTAATTTGGGGATATGGCAAAAATGCAATCTTAATTATTTTTCCCTTATTGAACAATGACAATATGTATTTTGATATAAGTAGCTAACTTTTCCAGATTTAAAAGAGTACCCCAACAGTGACTGAAGCCACAAAACTTAGAGGGTCTATTAAATGGCACAACATATTTTTAGCCGATAAATTTTTGGTGGCCGAAACATCTCTAATATCACAGTAAAATATTCCAGAGCTTATTATTGTTATTGACATAAATTTTAATGTGATTCGATACAATATCGTTTATCGGCCCAACCCTACAATAAATGTCCAAAAACACGTTTTTTGTTATGGCTGACATATCTTGCAGTCTCGAATTCAGTTTTACAACTTTAGACACTCCCAAAATGATGTCTAAGTGCCTGTCTTGGCAATGGTATTAATATTAGTTGCTTCTTGAGTGAATGTAAGCAGTTGGGAGATAATTTTAGTGCATCAGTATATTAGATCCATGCATCAGGCCGTGCATTAAGTATTGAGGAAACATATACATTGACAAATTGGCCATTACATGGAAAAATGTGCATAAAAACTCAAAATTAAAGCGATTGGTCTCTCTAACGCTTCTTTTTATAACATAAATCACAAGACCTCTCTCGCCCCTTTCCGTTTATTAGTTTCAATAGAGCCAGGCCTTTGCATGAGGTGAGCTTTTATCATTGTAAAGCCATTTTTATTTCTCAGTAGGGAAACATACAGTACATGCCCCCCGTCCCGGCCTGCTCCCTCCTCGCCTTTCACCGCATTTACCACTTAGTTAAATCCCCTTCTTTCTCGCTGTAAAGCTTTTAAGCAGTGTGAGGATAGAGAGGGGGACTCTGGAGTCAGGGGAAGCCGCTCTTGGCCGCTGAATCTCTGCTCGCAGAAGGGTTTTTCTCCCAGTGACGCCTCGCGGTTGGATCCGGGATGATGGGTTAAGGGATTCTGGCATTCCAGGATTATCCGTCTTTTATCTCCTTGCTATTTCCCGCCAATCCCTGAAGGATGTAGAGTGGAATTTCTCTATGTCCGTGCACATGATATGCAAACAGGACTTTGTCTAAACGACTCTCCAATCCGATTTCTCAAAGATCCACGGGGGGAAAGTGTATGTCGATTGCGTCTTAGAGGATAATCCCAGTGGCAAATGAAAGGAAGGGGTTTTTCTCTGTCAGGAATGTTAGCATCCCCAACACTAATCTCGCGTTAGAGCTCAGGTGGGTTTTCTCCAGCCTCAGAAGTTTAAAGCATGTGATTTATACGCTAAAGATGCAAGTACTGAAGATAAAGGGAAATTACAATTGTATACAAGCACTTATCTGCTTTTAAATGCTCCTCCAGTATTGTAATGGTGCAATCCGGTTTGTTTTATTGACAAGGCATGGTTTGTGCTTATTCGATCACAGGGCTTTGTAATTAGCTGCTTAACCTTGCTTTTCCCCCCAAAATCAATCAATTGACCATGTCATGTTCTCATGGCAGGATTCAAAAACAGATGCAGAGTAACAATCAGTTAATGTTTTTAATCAAATATATGCCAAATTCTTACCCTACCATCCGAATGCTGCAGCAGAAATTAAGACTCATCAGACCAGGCAACATTTTTCCAATCTTCTATTGTCCAAGTTTGGTGAGCCTGTGCAAATTGTAGCCTCAGTTTCCTGTTCTTAGCTAACAGAAGTGGCACCCGTTGGGGTCTTCTGCTGCTGTATCCCATCTGCCTCAGGGTTTGACATGCGTTGTGCGTTCAGAGATGCTCCTCTGCATACCTCGGTTTTAACGAGTGGTCATTTGAGTTACTGTTGCCTTTATATCAGCTCGAATTAGCCAGGCCATTCTCCTCTGGCATCAATAAGGCATTTGCGTCCACAGAACTGCCAGAAATCTCCTCCTTCCCCATTCTGATGCTTGGTTTGAACTGTAGCAGATCATCTTGACCATGTCTACCTGCCTAAATGCATTGAGTTGCTGCCATTTGATTGGCTGATTAGAAATTTGCGTTAACGAGTAGTTGGACAAGTGTAATCTTGTACATGTTATTCCCCAGTGATATATTGAATTGATATGTTAGATATTTCAAATAAATGCTGCTCTTTTGAGCCTTCCATTCATCAAAGTATTTTAAATAAATAACCATGGCTTGTCAAAAAAATAGACAGTAATAGGAAGTGCTTATTGAGCACAAAAACAATCTTTTTAATTTCACTTTATAATGACACTGATCACAGGAATACTCACTGCTCAATACATGTTATTCATGGAATCAGCCAGAAATTGAAAACTGCAAGATGTTGTGAGCCTCACAAGGACTATTAAAGCTTTTAACAGGCAGAGAGCGAGAGAGAAATTCATCCATGCCATCATGTGCCTTCTAGTATATGGCTTGAACACCCTCGGGAATCTGTTTGCCAGTTGTTGTTTTCCTCTCTCTCCCCCTTTCCACATGAATAATTAAAAGTGTAGCATGTCAGACAAAGATGCATTTACTTGCTTCATTATATTTTAATCTGAAGTGAACAATTTTACGCATTGCTTTCTTGGCATCTGAAGCAACTTTTAATTTTCTTCCACCGGGTCTCTTGTAATTCAACCGCGCCCACACATGCCCTCGCCAGCCCGCTCTTTCCGCAGCCTTTATTGCATTTTACCACGAATTCTTACAGTGTACAGGTGCTAATTGGCAGTGTTCGCTCCAACTGATACCAGCATTTTTTCAACGAACTTCTCGCAAATGTCTCAAAGCTAATAAGGGTGTTTGTTGAAATAAGATCTTTTTTTTTTTTTTGCTCTCCTTTTTGCAGTTGGATGCCCTGGTGTGTTGTTCAACTGGTTTACACAGTGTGTGTGTTAGCCTGTGCAGATTAAACTTCATTGTACAGCCCTCTAATTACCAGGTATTTACCGAGAACAAAAGGCTGTAACAACATGGACAAATATGTACACGGCTCTTTACAAAGTAATTGTTATTCCCAATTCGCTGTCTGTTTGCCTTCGCTGACTTTAGCATAGTGATGCCAAATCCATCGACTGAAGTTGTGTGTTGTTCAGATCATACAGCAATATTATTATTATCACATAGCATTTGATTAGCCAATCACCCTACTTGGTATCCTGAATAATGCTGAAAACCCACATTGATATTACCCTTTTTATGATTTATAGTTAGTTTTCATGTAAGTCCCTGTTTATATACAAAAATTATCTATTTTTTAAATTTGATTTGCATTCTATCAAATATTTAGATTTTTGTGCTAGAAATATATACAAATTAGCACATATCAAATTAAATAACACATTATTTTCAAATTTAAAAGTTTTCAGTTTTCAGTACAACAATTCTTTAGATTTTTTAATGTAGTTGATTGTAGAGATATGGTAATAATAAGAGATTTTCATATACCTATAGAAAATTACTGTTTTGGCCAAAAGATGGCTGAGAATATAAGCCAAAAAGGAGCTATTTTGTGTCATATTGCAGCAGTGTTCAACATGCTGGTTTCAGTCTTTCTTAGTCACTGCACAGTCCGAACTGAAGTGGCTTTCACACTGGACACGGAAATCGTTGCACTTCTCTATGAAATCCATTAATTTCAATGGCTTTTTGCCTTACCAAGGTGGAGCTACGGTTCAAAATAGTTCAATATTCCTTTCTGTGGATATTCTGCTCATGTATATATTGTAGACTGCTTGCATAGCTATGCATGAACTGCACATGCTCACCAAAAAAAAAACAAAGTACACCCAATTAATGTGCAGATGGGATGATGGCTCGTTAACTCAACCTATGTTTTTTTTTTTTTTTAAATTTGTATAATTTAATAAGTTATTGGGTTACAATTACAAAATATATTAGAAAACATATACCGTTTATTTTGCTAGCATGTTGATATTTTTTAGGTGAACAATTAATCCATGCAAGTTATTCTACAAAAATTTTTTAGTAATCTTCAATCAAAGTCTGACCATTTGGTTTCACATTTGCAGCCATTGTTGACATTAGATTCACAGCTTCTGTATTAACCATGCCACTTTTACCTTTAGTTTGCTATTTATTTTCCACAAAAAGAAAGCCCCACTTCCTACTTAATATTCTGTTTCGGTGAAAGTGCATCGCCATAATGAAATTTAAGTCTCAGCAGCTTTCAGTTCATGCAGACTTTAGTAAATTACTTTAATGAAATTAATAAATAAATATTGTAAAGCAGTTTCGGTTTTGGTTTTCGACCTAGTGCTTCCACTATTTTTGGTTTCTATTCAGAATTGTTTACCCTTGTTCATCATTTACCCTTTACACTTGCAGTGTTTTACATAAACGGTTATCATCTAATAATCAATCGAATCAATCAGTCGACGCGCATCTAGTATGTCATAAAGCGCTGTCTGACAGAATAATTTACTTCTTTGCATATCTAGTGTGATGATCCGCTTCCTGTTGCTCCATGTGACGCAGGTTCTGCGGTTGAATGCAGTCTAAATGCAATTGAAAACCCCACCGGGGGCCTTTTGTCACAAGGTTGACTCAGTCGCTGGTATGTGTTCGGGTGAGGTTTAAACAGTAAGTGCGAAAGCCAGGGCTGTAATCTCTCTCACAAGGTTAGCACAGTTGTCGGGTTGATGATAAACGGACAGGGTGTAGCGTTTTGTCACAAAGCGCATTCGCAAATCGCTGGCTTTGCGTGGTTTCTTGGGTGTTTATTTATACACTTTGAGCCGTCATACGATGCACATCTGGGGTTGGGGTGATAAAAGAAGCCCCTGCTATGTGTTGGGGTTAGCGTTCGATAAATGTGACGGGCCTGATGCAGCTGCTGCAAGCCTTTCTAAATGTCGCTCTGTAAAGTGGCAGTTCAGCGTGCCTGAGCTGTGTCCGCTAGTCAAGTTTCCTAGCAGAGGATAAAGACATCAGTTAGGCTATAAAGAGCTCCAAATGAACGCTGTTGGTGGGCTAGAATGATGTAGAAGCAAACATGGACTCTAAACAGGTTGCTTGGTCCTTCACAAGGTTGTGAGTAGAAACAAAGGTACTTAAAGTAATGATGATGTTAATAATAATAATAATAATAATAATAATAATAATAATAATAATAATAATTTTATTATTCTTTTGTGTTAGGGGTTACATTAGTTGTCATGCAAAAGAAAAAATATTTTATTACTAAATTATTTATTAATTCATATTTAAATAATAATTGCTGTTTATAATAACTTTATTTTTGGATTATTATAATACATTTCTTTTATTGTTTTTTTATATTATTTAATCAATTTAAATAATTTAAAAAAGAATGCCAATATTCATATAATAATACAAATGATTTTAATTAATAATAATGTTAAATATATTGCAGCGATTACAAATTATTTCCAAAGTTATTCTCAGATAAGTTTTTTTTCTTATTATTTAAAAGCAACTGTTACATTAAATAATAGGGATGTGTAGAGATCTCAAGCTACGACATCTTGCGAGACTAAAGGGCAACGAGATTTCTCAGCGAGTTGAACAGTTGTCTTGTGAGTTGTGATGTTATGATAGAGCGCGAGAGTAAATGTAGCACTTAAGAGAAGGAGTTTTATTCTTCTGTGAAATTGTACAGGGAAGAAGCCAGTCAGTAGAGTTTATAGCTAAATATTTAGCAGTGTTTGTCCTTAATGGCACAATTCATTAAAGTAAATGTAAAATAACATTTATTACAAGTTGATTTAAAAAAAAAAGCACCTGAATTGTTTTACATTTCGGGATTTTTCTTCAGTGAACGCAATCGCGTGTCTTGTCTCATAGAGTAAACGTCTCATCACACCCCTATTAAATAACTATATGTATTATTTTACATGTGCAAATAAGCACAAATAGTTTTTTGGCTAAATACTATTATCGTTATTACTATTATTATTATCATTATTATTATTATTATTATTATTTTCTAAATTATTAATACTTTAATACTTCTAACTGTTTAATAAATTAATAATAACAATATTTATCATTTGACAATAATAATCAATTATTTTAAATATCTATATTTTCTAGTTTAATTATATTTATGATTTATTATTATTAATAATATTTATTATTATTTTACATGTAAAAAAAAACATGTAAAGTATTCCTCTGATATAACTCTCTGGTCTCCTTCATCCTTCTCTGCCCTCTATTTTAAGGCCAGAGGAGCTGTGAGGTGATTTTAAAGGCGCGAGCAGAGTCTCTTTGACCCGTCGAGAGGCCGTGGCACAGGGATAGCATTACAGCGCACAGTAACATGAGCAGGGGTGTCTGCTTTAAAAGTAAATTCCACTTAATGTGGTGCGTCCCGTCCCAACAGGAGCCCGGCTCAACTGTGAGCTGCCTTTATATAGTACAGTCCATGTCTGTTTGTGCAGCGAGGGCTTGTGGGGGATTATTCTCTGGCACACCGTAAGTTTCTGTCTCCTTTTCATTTCCTTCTTTCACCTACAACTTTTCGGCTCTGCCCACATGAATTATGTCGGGTCTGCTTTGATGGGCTTACAGACTTCATGATATTGGGAAAGACTGATATTGTGGTATTTGGTTTTTCTATGATATGATAAAAAAAGTTTCTCCAGTTGACTTGAAGAGATCTGTTTTGAATGACTTAATCTTTCTAGAATGATTTAAGTGCTTTTGTTGTGCAGTGCACTTGTGTAGGACTTGATTTTTCTTTATTCTTTAATCTCTATTTCTCTTTATATATATATATATATATATATATATATATATATATATATATATATATAAAATCATAACCGGTTATGTACCGACGTTTACAATGTTGCAACTACTTAAAAACAACTGTGCGTAATTTCACTGCATGTGTGTTTGCTGGACAGTCACGGACACTTACAGAAGAACCCCGAGTTCACTGGAATTGAAAAAATGAAAGTAAATTTATCAGCGTCACTTATCGGTGAACAGCACCAGCGCGTTAGATCCAGTCGCAGCCCTTTCTGTTGAGCGCGTGACCAATCATAGGGGTGTAAGAAAGAACTCACTAGACAAGGTTTAAAAAGTGAGCAGGATATTTATATTTGTTTATTTGCTATAAATGCTCGTGTTGTTCTGTGCGTGTACCTGAGTTTTTAAAGGTACAATTTATATATCTGTTTGTATTTAAAGACAAAATTGTATTACAAATAAAATATGAATATAAATATATTTATAAATTTTAATACAAGAATTGCTGTGCTGTGAAGAAAATATACAATTGTGTATGAAAAGCATCGTCAATGCACTGTGAGATATCGAACTGAACCGAATCGATGGCATGATAATTATAACCGAACCGTAACACCAGTGTAGGTTCACACCTTTTATTTATATATGTATGTATTCTCATATGCCACACACACACACAAAAGCTACTCCACATTAACCAAATTTAACTTATGTTAAAAAAAATGTTTGATGAAACATTATGTTTGAGAAAGTAAAAAATGTGGTAGAATAAACATTTATATTTGTAATGGAGTATCCTTGTGCATGTGTTGCTTTGAACGTATGTGTCGATTATTTGGTTGTATTAAAATAACCTACTGAATCTGCATCTCTGCCTGATTAGAGCAGGTCAAACTGTTCATCGTGTGTCAAACGCAGAAAGAAAATCCTATATTTTGAATTTGTCTGTGAAGTTTTTATTAAGTATGTGACGTATTCATTTCAGACAAGCTGATGTTCATTCTTTTTTTTATGTTCTTTGATTATTTTTGTATAATGGATTTTAAATGCCAGCACAGCTGCTTTGTTTACAGCACAAAACTGTTATTCCTGCTGTTTTATAAGCGCCACCTAGTGGACGAGAGCGAATTAGCATTTTTAATCAACATGTTTAATAGTTTTGTACAGGTATGTGGTAAATATCCAGGGCCGGAGCAAGCTGAACTGGCGCTCTATGCAAAGGATGATCATGCCGCCCTCAATCCAAAAGTGAAAACAAAAGTGACCGGTTTTCAAAGTGAAGACCAGAGGAGGTTATGGGGGTTGGGACACCGCCCTCACTATTCTGCCTACACAAGTAGTTTGCAGAAACAGCAAAAAATAAATAAATGAATAAATAAACATTTTTTTGTGTATGTTATCCACCTCCAAAAAATAAGTTAAAATTTAGAGAATTAAGCCATATTAACAAGTGACATGTACGGTCTCCTGTGTGGCCATGCTAATGATGTCACACTCCCTTGATTTCTGGTTTGGTTTCATGGAAAACAGGAAACTACAAAGACGATTTGCGTATAAAAAAATACGCTTGCTGCTTGTTTAAACTACTTATTTGAAATGAGCTGAATCAACACACAAAAACAGTTAAATCTACTTAAATTTGTTGTGTTGTGCTTTTTTTTTTTTTTTTTTTTTTAGAGCAGAGCAGAGCAGAGCAACATCATTTTCTTCATACCACCATGATAATATGATTTGAATGCGTTAGCCCGTCCATATACAACATTTTTGCGTCAGTCCTGTAGGATATAATGAACTCATCTCCCTCAACTCTCAAAGTTCCACCTTCAGTCACGGAATCATTAAACTACGCATTTGTTTGTTTTGAATACGCACCCACTAGTAGCCAAAATTGCTTTTAATAAAAAAATGAACCGGAAATATGCATCAAAATTGGCTCATTTGCTTGTGAAAAAAAATGACAGTCAAAATGTTAAATATTAAGATTGGTTTATCTTTAGCGCTGCAAGTTTTCAGTTCCTGAATGCACCCTTGATTCAGCTCAGGATGCTTGCTTATTTTGGCTGAATGTGTATTTGTGCTACACAGGGATGATTCTTGTAAAATGCGCATGGATGAAAGCAGGGCGTTTTACTTTACAATTTTTTTCCCTCTCATTAAAAGTGTCAGTATTTGGCAGAGCAGGTCGTGGTCGAGCTCCTGTCTAACAAGAGTCGAACAATCCTCAACATCCCGTCTTTCTTCTGCCTACTGCAGATGAAGGCCCAGCGAGGGGCGCAAACCCTTTATTATTTATGAATTATTCAATGCGCCTCGATGGGTTTCCCTTGTAGCGAAGCAGATCCGCAAAGAAAACGCAGCTCTCCTTTGCTCTGTAGCCTGAGGTAGTGAATGACTCAGACGCTGTTTCTCATTGAAGAAAACAAGGTGAACAAGGACGACACTGAAAAGTGCTTCAAGCCGTCCCACAAGAATCATATATATATGTGTGTAATCGGGAGTCTGTATCATAGACCTTAGTCTAGGTATGTAATGGTTAATCTGACATGAATGGAAATGAGGCAGTGAGAGAGATATGGTTTGCGCTATATGTGGTTGTCTCTTAAAGGAACAGTTCACCCAAAACTGAAAATTTACTCATCATTTGATGACCTTCTACTTGTTCCAAGCCTGCGTTTTGTTCTTTTGTTGAACACAAACCAAGATGTTTTGAAGAAAGCTGGAAACCTGTAACCATTGACTTCCATATATTAGTTTTCAATTTTGTCAAAATATCTAAATGTGACCCAATTCAGATTTTTTGCTCATATGACCGTGTCAATGACCGTGTAAACACTGAAAAACGAATGCATTTGGATATTCAGAGATCGGTTTCATGCCTCCTTCATATAAATCAGATATAGAATGGATATGTAACAGGCAGATGGGATTTATTGAGGCATTCTGTTTTGTACGTCATTAAACTTGTGACAATGTGTTACTTCTCTACGGTTTAATGACTTGGAAGGAAGAGCGTGTGTAGAGATGTCGACGTGGTAAACAACAACAACAGAGAAAACATGGAGGACAAATGTGGTCAGTCACCTCTCTAGTACCCACAAATTCCTCTGAACGGTTGAGGACACCATATATAAATCATAGGCAGAAGCTGCAATGACGACCTTTTCCCTCCTTCTCCGCCTCAAAATCAATTCAAAGTTGGGTGAACTTTGCATATTTCGCAGGGCTAAAAGCAAGTCAATTTCTTTTATCATTGCTAGTGTGGCAGATGCTAAAACCCACCTTTATGCATGCGCGACATCGTAAATTGTATGGAAAGTAAACAAATTAATTGGATATGGGTCACAATTAAAAGAATGTGTAAGACGGGAAAAAAAATCTGGTATAGGCAACAAATTGGAATTGGCTTATAAAGCTTTGTAACTAAGGGGAAGTAAATAGTGTGTGAATTTAGATTTTTGAGTGAACTATCACTTTAAGGTACTGCTCTCTGGTATTTTTACAAGTCAAGGCATTTGTAGGAAAACATTTTTTTATTGTTTTGTCACAAGTTTTAGATTTATGCTGAAATAATTTTTACTTACACATTGTTGGTACTAACAGTTTTGAAGAATCAGCAGGTTTTTAGTATTTGAATAACATTACGGTATTATTAATAAATAATAATAGTTTTTCTAAGATTTACATTTTGGACATTTTAGATTATTTCCATTATAAATGCACCTTTTTTATTGGTTTATTTATTTAAAGTTTATTTTAGTTGCTCATATATGTCACATTTTTTTATTGTGGCATTTAATTAATCTTAAAGTACCATGGCCAGTTGAGTAGAATAAAGTATAAATAAAAGTATTAAGTATAGTATAATTTACGTTTGTATATATGTAGTTTGTGAGAGAACATTTTTTATCATTATATTATAAAATCAACATGTTTTTTTTCCACAATTAATAAAGTGTTCATTAAATTTTAATTATTTAAAAGATTTTTATTAAAATGAAAGTATTCATTCATTTTTTTTTCGACTTAGTCCCTTTATTAATCTGGGGTCGCCACGGCAGAATGAACCACCAACTTATCCATCATTGGTTTACGCAGCGGATGCCCTTCCAGCTGCAACCCATCACTGGGAAACACCCATACACTCTCATTCACACACATACACTACGGACAATTTTAGCTTACCCAATTCACCTATACCACATGAATTTGAACTGTGGGGTAAACCGGAGCACCAACAGGAAGCTAACACGAATGAGAGAAGAACATGCAAACTCCACACAGAATTGCTAACTGACCCATCCGTGGCTAGAACCAGCAACTTTTTTGTTGTGAGGCGACAGCACTACCTACTGCGCCACCGCGTCGCCAAAATGAAAGCAAATAACCTGTAAAATATTATTATTTACATCATATTCATTTACATTAAAGTATTTTTAGTTATATACATTCATTCATTCATTTTGTTTTCGGCTTAGTCCCTTTATTAATCCAGTGTCGCCACAGCGGAATGAACCGCCAACTTATCCAGCATATGTTTTATTAAAATAATTTAAATTTAAATTAAATTAAATTTAAATTAAATTTAATTTAAATTATTTAATAAATATAATTAAAATTATATTAATATAAAATATTTTATAATGTTTAAAATATTCTAAAAATATGATTTATATTTAATTAATACATTTATTGTATACATTTAAGGCGTCACAGTGGCGCAGTGGGTTGCAAGGTCACCTCACAGCAAGAATAATAAAGGGACTAAGCCGAAAAGAAAACAAATAAATGAATACATCCCCACACTCTCCTCTTAATTTAGACTCCCCATAATCACTGCACTATTTAATATTTGCACATTTAAAATTGTACATATACATTGCACTTTGTTGCACTAATTCATTTTGGATTGTATATATTCACTGCACATACACATGTAATTATGCTCATAGCAACCTGTACATATATTCATCTAATGTCAATTTTTGTTCATAGTCAATGCAACCTGTATATAATGTTCATAGTACATCCATCGGTAAATATCACCATAGTTATATTATAATTGCACTTGATAACTTTTATCTACACCCTGTACTTGCCGCTATTGCACTCCTGGTTGGACCTAAGCAGCATTTTGTTTCCTTGTACATGTGTAATGACGAAGTTGAATTTAATCTAATCTACATTTAAGTACCATGCACATTTTTTAGCATCACATATTGTCTTCAGTTTGAAAGTCCTTTAGCTAAGCAGTAAACAAGCTGATTTCTGGTCTGTAGCACAGTTTGTTCAGATTGTTAGTTGTTTGGTTTGATAGTTTCTTCCAGCTTCGGTGGAGTTTTAGATATTCAGCTACTTGAGATTGAATGACATAAGCATCTAATGGAAGTGTACGGTTCTCCCGAAAGGAGGCTTGTTTATCTCTCTCTCTTTCTCTGCTAGTCTCCTTATCTCAGTGCTGTTGGCAGGAGTAAGAAACCCTGGACTGAGATCAGTATCTGCGGCGTGTCTGCTAAAGAACAGGCTCTGATTCCTTTACTGATAAGCCATGTTTTATCTTCTGCCGCTCTCAGATTAAAGACACGGAGGCCTGTGAGAGGCCCTGTGTGGCTTCTGTCTATCACCCAGGAGCATGAGAAAACACACATCTCATAAGTCCATTATTTGTAGTGGAAATTAAAGAGAAAGCTCACTCAAAGAATGTACTCAAACTAGCGGTTGGCGTTATACTGGTATAAATGTGAATTACATTGTCCCACAATATGGATTTTACAAAACTGTGGATATCGTTATTCAATATTTCTATTATTTGCACATTATTTGTTGCACATCTGCCAATAATCATAAGCTTTGTGATTTGTTACTATGAAATCATGCCACAGCTCTTGCATCCTGTCCAAGATGAAATATTTTTTCAGTGTTTGATATTGCATTCATGTTTTATGGTGAGGATTATTTCGATAGTAAATATGCATACGCAATATGTGAAAAATGTACCTTTACAAAAATTGCAACATTATTTTATGATCGTGTTTACTAAGAAATTAAGACATATATTAACTTAGAAGGGAACTAATCCAAAAGCATAACCTTCTTCGGAGAAGCTTAAGAGCGTAAACGACTACTTACCATTTAAGTTACTCTGTTTGAGGAATCTGAAGCGAGGTTATCTGCATACACAGGCTATCATGAACTTTTCTTGCTTAATAAGCCACACTTTCTCGTCATATAATATTAAATAAATATGAATAATTATTAATTATTATTTACAATGCACCTGCAACGTGTTCATAACGCTTTACTCTATATCCAAATTTTATTATGTTACAGCCTCAAAATTCTGCACAATACCCCATGATGACAATGCGAAAAAAAGATTTTTTGAAATTGTTGCAAATCTATACAAAATAAAAAATCTTAAAAATCACATGTACATAAACATTCACAGCCTTTGCCATGAAACTTTAAATTGAGCTCAGTTACATTCTGTTTCCACTGATCATTCTTGAGATGCTTTAGGAGCTTAATTCGAGTTCACCTGTGGTAAATTCAGTTGATTGGACATGATTTGACAGGGCATACACCTGTCTATATAAGGACCCAGGGTTGACAGTGCATGTCAAAGCACAAACCAAGCATGAAGACAAAGGAATTGTCTGTAGACCTCTGAGAAAGGATTGTCTTGAGGCACAAGGCTTGGGAAGGTTACAGAAAACTTTCTGTTCCTCCGAAAGTTCCTTAGGCCTTAGTCAGGGAGGTGATAGTAAAAAACGAAATTCTCTGGTCTGATGAGACTAAAATTGAACTCTTTGGAGTGAATGCCAGGCGTTACGTTTGGATAAAACCAGGGACCACTCATCACTGGGGTAATGCCATTTACAGTGAAGCATGGTGGTGGCAGCATCGTGCTGTGGCAATGTTTTTTAGCAGCAGGAACTGGAAGACTAGTCAGGATAGAGGGAAAGATGAATGCAGCAATGTACAGAGACATCCTGAATGAAAACCTGCTTCAGAGTGCTCCTGACCTCAGACGGTTATCTTCCAGCAGGACAATGACCCAAAGCACACCACCAAAATATCAATGAAGTGGCTACACCACAGGTGTCAAACTCTGTTCCAAAAGGGAACAGCTTTGCACAGTTTAGTTCCAAACCTAATTATACACACCTGATCAAACTAATTGAGTCCTTCAGGCTTGTTTGAAACCTACAGGTAAGTGTGTTGGAGCAGGGTTGGAACTAAACTGTGCAGGGCTTTGGCCCTCCAGGAATTGAGTTTGACACCCCTGGGCTACACGATTACTCTGTGAATGCCCTTGAGTGGCCCAGCCAGAGCCCAGACTTAAATCCTATTGAACATCTCTGGAGAAATCTAAAAATGGCTGTATACCGTCGCTTCCCATCCAACCTGATAGAGCTTGAGAGGTATTGCGATGAGGAATGGGCAAAAATTCCCAAAGACAGGTGTGCCAAGCTTGTGGCATCATATTCAGAAATACATGGTACATTGCTGCCAAAGGTGCATCAACAAAGTATTGAGCTAAGGCTTTGAATACTTATGTACATGTGACTTTTCAGGTTTTTAATTTTAATAAATTTGCAACAATTTAAAAAAATCTTTTTTCTCATTGTCATTATGAGGTATTGTGTGTAGAATTTTGAGGAAATAAATGAATTGAGTCTATTTTGGAATAAGGCTATAACAAAAAAAATCTGTGGAAACAGTAAAGTAATATAAATACTGTCGGAATGCACTGTTATATACCAGTGATCTGTAGTTCATTTTGAAACACAGATTTCTTTTTGTTTTTACCTTGTTTCTGATGGTGTGTTTATTACTGCCCATGTTTTGGGCTCTAGAAACTGATTTGTGACCCTGTGTCATTTTTTTTTGGTTACAGCGTTACTACCCCCCATAATATCCTCTCTTTTTCTCCTGTGAACTCTAGATAGCTTCTCATTTGTATTTTGCACCAACTGGCTTCTGTGTTAACAGTCTGTGAATGCTCAAAGCAGGGGGAAACGATTGCAAAAATGAAAAAAAAAAAAAATAGAAAAATGTGTGAGCAAAAGAGATTAAATTATAGCGAGAAAGATGGAATAAAGGAAGACATTGGATAAGGAAGATTACTAGAGAAAGATAAATGAAGAGAGATGAGCGCGAGTAGAATGGGTTGAAATGTAAATGAAGTAACTGCGAAAGGAAGGGTGAATTAGAGGAGCACGATCGCAAGAACTGCAGGCGATTTTTAGATATTCAAACCTCAGGAGCTGCGCTGTGATCCTGTTTTAGCTTCTCAGAGTGTGTAACCTTAATAAAATCATCTGTGTTCTGTTTTATTTTTGTTATTTAAAGGGATAGTTCGCACAAAAAAGAAAAATTATTTTTAACATTTACACACTTCCAAGTACTTTCAAACCTTTATTAATACCAACTTTTTCTGTTGAACATAAAGATCTTCTGAAGAGAGGAGCCATTGATTTTCATTATAGGAGTCTAATCTAATGTAATTATATATATATATATATATATATATATATATATATATATATATATATATATATATATATATATATATATATATATATATATATATATATAGTGTCTCAGAATAGCTGAAACATTTAAAAAAAAAATGGGATTTGCAAATTTGTTTGAATAGTTCAAGATTAAAATAAAGTATAAACATATAAAAATAATAATAATAGCAGTAATACATTGTTATTAGTAGTAATAGCTTTAGTAGCGTTATAATATTTCAAATGTATTAGTATTAAGAGTAATAATAACAATATTTGCTTAATAATATATAAAAGTATAATGTAAGAGTATTAATTTAGTTAAATGTTATAATATTTTATATTAATTTTAATAACATGTTAACAAAACAAAATTACCACACACATAACCCTAAGTTATTTAAATGGATAGTTCACCAAAAAAAAAAAATATTTATTTAACATTTACACACGCTCAAGTGGTTCCAAACCTTTATGAGCACCAACTTTTGTCTGTTGAACATATATGGAGCTAATAATATGCCAAAACAATCTGAACTGGGATTGTGTTAATTTGAATTATTGACAATTGTAGATGAATAAATCTGAATTTTTATATGCCGTAAAAATTTTTTGAATTGCTTAATTTTGAATTTGAAATTCATAACTTGAATATTGAACATCTGAAATTTATATAGACCTATTTTCAAACTTCAAACAAACTTCAAACATGTTTTTGGTGTTCTGAATTCATAGACTGCAGCAGGCACGAGCACATATAGGGCTCAACCTCACCCTATCCAGTTTGTAAAAATACAGTTTCAAATTTTTAAGATGAAGAAAATCAGAACATCAAATTCAATTTTCTAAAATTTAAAATTAGAAAATCAGATTGTGAAATTCAAACAAGTCATATCTTTAGATCAAATGGGATGGTTTTGGAGAGGGAGTTAAATCACCAGAAAATCTAATAAATAAATTAAAAGCACACAATTAAGAAAGTTACTATTAAAACAAACAGCGTTTTCTGAGTCAAACAATATTCATGTTTTGTAACTGAATAACAAAAAGTCAAATTAATCAACAAAATTAATCGTTATTGAAATTACAAACTGTATAATTTCTCAAAACGCATGCAAATGATACATTATAATCAGGACTTGACATTAACTGATTGAAAATAATTTTCCCAGATAATAATTCTTAAAAGCAGGGTTCGACAATAAAGATAACCCAATATGTATGCGATCTTAGAATTGAGATGCAACACGACTGACAAAAATAATTGCGCTCGCACGAGCTGTAGAAAGCAGGTGAATACCAATTAAGACGATGATCACTTGCGCTAACAGCTGATATGATGTGCACGACTGAAATAAAAATACATGTCTCTCCAGTTTCTTTGCATGAAGCAACCGTGCCTAGAAACACAACTGATGTGTCGGTTCTCTTTCAAAACAGACTAGACAAAAAGGGATAAACATGCACCCACAGTCTTGGAGCACCAGATTTGTCTTCTTCTAAGCAGCACCGGTTGCTTTCGCTTTGACCATTTTTTTACAGGTTATTATTGGGTCTAATGTTAACCTTGTGTGTGTGTGATCATTCCTTTATCACGCACAGTTTTTCTTGCTTTCTTTTGCATTACTATGGTTTAACAATCATTTTTTTACAATAACATTGCTTAAATGGAAGATTACCTCCCCATTTATGTGTAGTTAACTGGTGATCTGGTAGGACAGATAGCCAGGACAGATTACTGTGCATTTGTTTTGTTAAATAAAAAGCATAGTATACTGCTATATTTTGCTTGTTTTGACGCTTTTAAAATTTGTGACTAAGAAATAATTAATTATTTATGTTTGGTGTGGTCAGACATACATTTGGTAAATTAAAATGGTGAAATAAAACTAATTGTAATATTATGAAACCCTGACCCATTTGCTCAAGATTATTATGCAAGCTTATACACGTCACGTGATAAGGGAAAAGAACGAGGAGGCATGTGGACATAACACAAAATATAAATCAAGTAATTTTAGTGTTTCAAAGTCATATTTATGTGTATAAAATATATATTCACAACAATAAAATTGTGGCTAGTAATGTTGGTAAACTAGTGGCTGGGGATCAAAAAAAAGTTAATGTCAAGCCCTGATTATAATACAGACTTGGCATCGCAAATCCTGCGATGTGACTATTGCGAATGATCACATTGCGATATCAACGCTGAAACAATATTTTGTGTAGCCTTACTCCCAATTGGTTCCAAACCTTTATGATCTTCATATTATTATATTTTAATATTTTGTATTTTGTATAATATAATGTAATTCTAGCTGAATGTTCGTTTAAAAAAACTGAAATAATGAAAAAAA
Organism: Danio rerio; assembly: GCF_052040795.2. Taxonomy (NCBI): domain Eukaryota; kingdom Metazoa; phylum Chordata; class Actinopteri; order Cypriniformes; family Danionidae; genus Danio; species Danio rerio. The sequence goes on from NC_141025.1 coordinate 18,496,920, forward strand.
CTAAACGGTTTTAAAGTTTGTTTCAATAGTTAAAGCATAAAATAAAAAATAAACAACAAATGTGATGAATAATATTTAATAATGGGTATTTTTCCTGATTATAGAATTGTTAATATTTGTTTTGTAGTTTTAATATTAAAATATATATTTGATGCAGTTTTGATATGACAGAATTACCACACACACAAAGCATCAGCTTCTCATCGTGTTGTTGCCAAGCGAGAGTTCAGCGGATAAGTCGTTCTCCAGCTTCAGCCAATCACAGCTGACGTGGAAAGAGGCGCTCGCGGCGAGCAGCACAGACTTGTGGGTAGGACTGCATTTTGCACGGTCACCCAGTGGAATACATTATCATCTTAATGATGCTTTAGGTGCAGATGCATGTCTAATGCGCTGGTGTGGGAGTGTGTGTGTGCGTGTGTGTGTGTATGCGTGCTGTAATCACTCTCACACACACACCTGTTGGACTGGAGGCGGTGTGTGTGCGGTGCGGCTGATAGCAGGAGAGCGAGGGGGGGAGATGTAGCGCCGCTCATGATAAACGAGGATGTAGGAGGTCATTAAGCAGAGCAGCGAGAGGAGGAGAGAGAGAGAGATGGAGAGAGAGAAGGACAAACACGGGGAAGATAATTAATTTGGAGTTTCATTAGCAGGAGCTTGTATGCCTGGATGACTGCATGGGCACAGCGGCGGGCAAACGTAGTCCTGGGGAACTAGAAAGCAGCGTTTGAGATCACTGAAAATTCAGGTGTTTTCCTAGACTCCACTCATGGAGGGGAAAAAAGAGAACATTAGCAAGTCTTCTGCTTATTAGAGGATTTTACTCATTATTTCTAGGATGACACGCATGTACAGATACACAAATAAGCTGCATCCCAAATTGCATACTTCCAAACTAAATAGTACACTAAAAACAGTATGCGAGCCGAGTAGCATGTCTGAATTTATCAGGGCCGGAGTGGGACTCCTTTTCAGCCCTGGAGTTTCAAGCCTCAGACCGGCCCACCTCAGTTCACGACTGACAATATTAAAATAAAGTCATTTCCAGTTCAGTTTCTAATTACACTATCACGTCTTTTTTTTTTGAGAAAACAGCTGGTTTAGAACTTCAAATGTTCAATAACCCTAACAGTATTATATGTCTTAACAATAAAAATGAAAAAAAAAAATCAAATAAATACCTAAGACGAGGATCAAACCCAGGTCGGTGGCGTCAAAACCTAACATGCTAACCACTCGACCACAACAGTTATATGATCATTAACCTGCAGGCTGCATCTTGGACACGAGGCTGCGAGAAAATAAATAAAAAGAGCAGAGCTGCAGTGAAATATTGAATAAGAAGACTGTGGCCAAGTAAATAAATACATTAATGTAAAATGTTTGACTGCTGAGAGCAACAGATTCTGGAGCTAGGGACACCGGTCCTCGCGGCCAAAAAACAGACTGGCCCACCGGGAATTCTCCCGGTCCTCCCGATTAGCCAATCCGGGCATGGAATTTATAGAACAGTATGTGAAAGTATCTGTGAGCCCTACTACTACCAGCGAGATTCTGAAGTGCGCATCGAATGGTCACTATGCTATCCCATGATGCACCGCCAGAGATTTCATGAATGCGAGTGAAGCGACGCATGTGAGGTCACATTATGATGACAAAATGGCGGATGTAGTATGTTCGAGTTCCATTCATACTACTTCCATTCAGACTGTTCAGAACATACTTTTCTAATGGCCGAGTAGAACATTTACATTCAAATGCAGTACCTACAGAGTAGTAAGGCAATTTTGGACGCAGCAATACATTTACGTACATACATAGTCGGTCGTTCCTTTAAATCTCAGATATGAGCAAATCAATTATCTAAAATATTATACAAAATAAATTCAATTTAATAATGTTATTCATTTTTATTGTATTGTATGCAGATGCACATTTGAACTGCTGATTCAAATGTAATCACTCGAATTGAATCGGCGTTATCTGCAGTTAGATATGAGCCAGTAGGTGCCTTCTGCGTCTACTAGTATAGGCTCAGCAGGACGTAATCATTCAGACTTCAGATCCAGATCTGTTTTTACATTACTGTGATGGTTGGGTTTAGGGTTGTGTTAGGGTTAGATGTTAATAAAATACAATAAATGGAAAGTTTCATAAATAACATGAAAAATTCTCATTAACTTAGCCGCAGCCATATGTGATCTATAGCTGATTACTCTTTTTTTATATATATATATATATATAATTGAAATTATATTTCCCAATTAATGTTTAATAGAGCAAGGAAATTTTCACAGTATGTCTGTGAATAAAAGTTTTTAATTTTTTAATAAACATTTTAAGGTCAACATTATTAGCCCCTTTAAGCTTTATATTTTGTTATTGTCTACAGACCAAACCATATAATAAATATGGTGGTTGGCATCATTATGCTGGATTTTCACACATGTCAAAAATAAATATATAAATAGCAATGTCATCATTTAATTAATGGTTACATGGATTCCATGGATCTTTATAAAATCTGTTGTGTTCTTTTTTTTTTTTTTTTTGGGTTTTATATTTTTTGAGCCAAATCTCAAAACCGTCCTATGATGTGACTCATTTATAAAGGTCAATTAATGCTTTCAAAGTAAAAAAATAAATAAATAAATAAATGTAAAATTTATTAATAAATGCATCAGGCATCAAGTTGCTATTTTAGAAAAAGGCAATAGTATTATTTTCCATCTGAATATTTCTAGGAACATGACAACTTAATATATTTTGTCACTGAAAACCATGTCTACTCTTGTGAAACTACTGTATATGCTCATTTTAAGTCAATCAATTCCACTAAAAACTTTAATTAGTTGGAGGACCCATTCAAGAACATATGACTGAACCTTTATATCTTCTCAAACATCATACAAAAAACACATAAATATATCTATTTTTCTTTCACAATTCTCTTACAAAAAAACCTTTTTACTGACCATTTGTCAACCACACAGTCAAGAAGAGTCAAACACTTACACAATGCAAGTATTCACATAATGTATTGTATAACAGTATCTTATCCACAGTCCACATTCATTTCAGTAAAAAAAAACAGAAGCAAAATGTTGAGGTTGATGTGGGTTTTTAAGAGGGTGATGACTGAGATGTTTATCAGCCCTTTGCTGAACCCTTTTCAACATGATGTTACATAAACAGAGAGAAAATAGAAGCCTGCGAGGTTCTGGACAACATCCTGCCATTAGAAAAGAGAGAAAAGATGAGTGAGGAATGATTGCTGATGGGCCAGAGGAAAACCGAGGAGGAGTTTGAGCGGCAATGATAAAACGGGCCTGATCCACATGCTGAAATCAGTGTTTTGTAGAAGAGGTCATGGCATTGTTGTCAGGTTAATCAGAGGACTGTGTGGCAGAGATCTTCAGACCAGCTTGACCCTTTTTCTCTCTCTTTCTCTCTCTCTGATAATTGATGCCATCTGGCCATCCTGCCCGCCGCTGGCAGCATGACATTGCTCCAGTGCCACACCTCTCTCTCTCTCTCTCTCCCTCTCTCTAAAGGCTCCGCTGTGCCACCCTCTCTTGGCTCTGAACCCGCAGGTGTCAGAGGTGAACAGAGAGGCGTGAGGAGGGAGGAGCGGGGAGGAAATAAGCAATTTGCTGGTTCTGTGATGGATTTTAGTGGTTTATTCAAGAATATATGTTGCTGGGCTTTGTACAGTTTTACTGTGTATCATGTGTTAAAGGACACTTTACATTAATCAGAAGTGATGTTTATAAAAAAAAAAAAACGTACTGTATTCTTCGAAGACCTTTTTTAAAGTATCAGAACTCTGATAAACCAGAATAATTTTCAATATTCATCATGATTCAGAAGATACAGAAATTTCAACATTGCCATCGCGATGATATTTTTTAATATATATATATATATTTACAATGTACTATTTGTATTTTAAAGTGTAATAATTATAATCGCAATCTTGTATTATTTCATTTTTTTAAATGGAGCTTTGCTGAGAATAAAACATTTTGAGAATCTTACAAACCAGACTTTTGAACGTGTAACTAAATATACTATAATTCCATGTTATAAATTTTTATCAAAGCAATCCCTGATCACATGGATTGACAAAAATGACAAAATATCTTTGTTGCTGATGTCACTTTGTAAAGAAACACTACTTGCCATTACCAGCTCACATATTGTGCTTTAAGGTGTAACGGAGGCCAGCTAGTAAGTGCTGTGCAGGTAAACCTCACTCCTCTGACCTCTAAAAGGTGCTCTGGCGACAGATGCTAGAGGCCATGGTCTTTAGCCTCCTTGTTAGAGCAACCGACTCCCATGCGGAAGGTCGCCGGTTTGATACCAGCTCGGAGAGGGTTGGGTGGTTAAAGACCGGAGGGGTTACATTGGTGCCGTGACCCGGATGGGAGTGAGGTTTAGGGGGGTGAGTGTAACGGAGGCCAGCTAGTAAGTGCTGTGCAGGTAAACCTCACTCCTCTAACCTCTAAAAGGTGCTCTGGCGACAGATGCTAGAGGCCATGGTCTTTAGCCTCCTTGTTAGAGCAACCGACTCCCATGCGGAAGGTCGCCGGTTTGATACCAGCTCGGAGAGGGTTGGGTGGTTAAAGACCGGAGGGGTTACATTGGTGCCGTGACCCGGATGGGAGTGAGGTTTAGGGGGGTGAGTGTAACGGAGGCCAGCTAGTAAGTGCTGTGCAGGTAAACCTCACTCCTCTGACCTCTAAAAGGTGCTCTGGCGACAGATGCTAGAGGCCATGGTCTTTAGCCTCCTTGTTAGAGCAACCGACTCCCATGCGGAAGGTCGCCGGTTTGATACCAGCTCGGAGAGGGTTGGGTGGTTAAAGACCGGAGGGGTTACAAAGGCATAGTTTTTGCAAGCATTTTTCACCAAAGTTTAACACTTTATGACTAAACAAAGGGCGCCAATGTGAGTGTGAATATTAACACACAAACACTAGATGTAAAGGAGTATAAAACGCACTAGTTTTTTTGGTTTGATCTGTTGCATTAAAATCTGGTCAACCAATTCAATTCATGTTTATTTCTATAGTGCCCTAACGTAGATTCTGCCAAAGCAACTTAATATAGAAGTTCTAGTAAAGTGAAAGTTGAAGTTCAGTTTAGTTTAGGTTTCCCTGCTGAACGTCTAAACACTGATGAGCAAATCCATCAATGTGCAGCTCCATAAATCCCAAACCAAGCAAGTCAGTGGCGAGGAACAAACTTCACCAATTGTCCGAAGTAAAGGAAAAAAACTCGAGATTGGCAATGAGATTGACATTTTGTACACCTGCTTTTATATGCTGAAGTTACAGTAAAATAGTAAATAGGTCTAGCTGAGCGAGTTGAGTGAGTTTCAATGGTTTTACAATTTGACTAGTTGTTTGTGAGCTTAAGTGGTGGATGTTAAACAGAATTGCAAAAACTTGCAAGATAAGCACGCAAGGAAATGTGAGATGGTGCAACAAATGAGTGTCAGAAGCATTACGTTGGTCATCGCTAACTTGTGTACTGGGGTATTTTTTTTTAAGTAACATCAGATAGTGAGCTAAAATCATCTGGGCATATGTATGCCAAAAAACCTTTCAATCGCTCAAACCCATGTGCACCAATCTTTAGTCTGCCAATGATGTTTTGGTTGACAAATACTGACTTGTGCTTATAGACCAGGGGTGCCCAATCCTTTTCTTATAAAGGGACGAAAAACTAACTTGATTGTGGGCTGAAGGTAAATTTACCAAACTATATTACAATAAAAGTGCCACGAGTAATTTATAATATTTAAAAAAATAACTACAGATCATTGCTTTTATATTAACTAATGCAGTATGTTTTATAATAAATTTATAGCAAAACAAAAACAATCCCATTTCTAACAGAATAGAGTTCAATGCCAAATACACGAGTCAAGCTGCACCTGTTTTTGACTTGATTTGATCTTGTCTTTTGCCTTGTTCTCTGCTTGCAGAGTGGTGGTATTTACATTTTTGAAAATGTAATTAACTTACATTTAATTGAAACATTTAATTTTAGTTTCAAGTTTTGGAATTTAAGTCAACCAAAAAAGACTATGTTATATTAGAAATGATGATCTCAGTTAAAGGCATTCACCTCCAACCCTCCCATCACTCTCTTCTCAGATAGGATGGTGGGCTAAATCAAAGGTTAACACGCTGGCCCTAGTTTGGGCATCTCTGCTATAAACCATTTCAATGTGGTCATGTTGTTGGCCCACATTTCCTGCTTGTTATCAAACTATTTCATAACTGTAACCAGAGGCAACTCAATCATAACTTAACATTAATACAGCTATCATAGCATTATTTATCAATATGTGGCTCTTTTAGGATTCTCGGAGGCTATAGAAATTAAAAATGTAAAACAGGAAATACTTTGGGACCATTGTTTTTGTTTACATCCCTCAAAATGGTCTATAGACCACATAAAAAAGTTGCTCCTATAGGCCATGTTAAGTTGATTTTCAAGGATGTAAATGCACAACCAAACTGCATAAAAAATAATTTTCCTTCTCTTTTTTTTATCCATTCAGCTTTGTCCAGCTTGTAAAATCAGTCTTGTTATCCAGCATCAGAAGAAGCAGTAAAATGCTCAGTTGTTTGGTGTAGTCTGCGCTCACTCAACCGACTGTCGTGATTGTTTATTTTTACAGCTTAGCACCCTTTGACTGGAATGAATCTTCCCTTTCCCGTTCCTTCTTTCAGTGGCACTTTACAGCTGTAGGCAGCAGGTCTCAACACATGACCGTGACCTTTTTTTATTTTCCCAACTCCCTCCCTCCCTCCCTTCTGGCCGTCCATCTCTGTGTTTTTCCTCAGTGACTCCTGTGAGAGTCTGGTTGTGGTCCAGAGCAGGCTGCATCATAGCCCGTAGTTATTAATGAGTGCAATGGGAGAAGTGAACTGAGGGCTGTTTTGGTATCTCAGAGTCCCAGACCCGGCCTCTCTGCCTCCAGATCCAGTATCACACGTCCTCTCGGGTCAGGCCTCCTGTGGCCCCGCCAACGCTGTTTGGCTCCCAGCAATGTGGCTTCAATTTCCTCCGTTTTGAAATGGTTATAGCCCCTCTGCTTCCTTCAGCAGGCCAGGGTCTTTGCTTTGTTTTCTCTCTCTCGCTCTCTATTCTCCTTTCCTGCTCATTTCGATCACCCTGTCCTTTAATCACCATCCGGGCCTCCTGCATCAAGTGCGGAGAATTTGTTATGAGTGACTTTTGACCTCCGGCCTATAGGGACACAGTTTAAAGAACAGCTCGCTGGCAAAAAATACAAACACTGAAACGGAGCCGCCATAAATTTCTCTTTTTCTCTCTCTCTTTACGCTCTAGTAGTTTCTTTCTTGTGTTAAGCTCTCATAAGAATACCTTTCATAGACGGATCATTGTATTGAAAGTCGTTTCTACATTAAAGGCATGAACGAACGTTAACGACAGTCTTCGCCCAAACCAGACGCTTTCTGCATATGCTACGGGCCCAGTTTCATCTGAACCTCTTTTCTTTCATGTAATCCTACGGGTGTGTGAGTTAAAGTGTTCCAGCGCTCCAGACACAGAGAGCGCTTGTGTAGCGAAAAAGCCTGCTTGCTGAAAAATTAGTCCCCTGACGTGGTGAATTATGGGGCTGAAATAGAGCTCTTTATTAATGGAGTCCAGGATTCACGTCAGCGGAGGTCTCCCAAATTATGCCACGTCGTGGGTGTGGTCTCACCGGAGGTTTCGCATATTAGACTGAGTACACATTATAAAGAGCAAGTTATTAATGGAGCTAGAACGTTGGGCTACGCAAGATTCACTGTTGTCCGTTTGCATAAGAAATTAGTGCACTACAGGGATAGTTCATCCAAAACTGAAAATTCATTTACTTAGCCTTGTCTGGTTACAAATTAGACTGCTGAACAAAAAAAAAAAAAGTTTTTTTTTGAAGAAAGCTGAGAATCTGTAAATATTGACTTCCATAGTACTTTGAAAGTCAATGGTTTTCAGCTTTTTAAAATAAAATTATAGAGTGTATAAACCAGGGGTTCTCAATGTCTACATTAAAAAGTCCAAACCTGAATTTATACTAAGGTCAAAGATCTGGAATAATTGAAATTACGTAACTTGTGATGCATGTCATGGATGTTTATTATAAACAAGTCAACACTATTTATCTTTCCTTTAATAAAGTGGCATTCGCATTCAAAACACATTAAATGCAATGCAAATGTGGCAAATCCACTAACATAAGTGCATTTTTGTACAATACTGCATATCTCAGAGATGCAACGTCAGACACAATGCACTCAATAGAGCTAGTGGTGTCAATGTGAGGAGTAGGTTTAGAAGTGAGCATTAAAAATCATGGCACCTGTCTCCAAAAAAAGCTGAAAAATACAAAAAGGTGTGTAGTAAAAACTGTAGGTGTAATAGTTTTGCGGTCCTTATATCTATATTTTGTGGAGACTGGCATTCAAAATTGGCCATGTTTCGTTTGGTAGTGACGCATCACAATTGCACTCTTTACAACTCCAATTGTTTCTTTACAAATCAAGCAGAATGGCTTTGTGCTGGCTTGTGGCAACATAAACGCATACTTATCTGCCCATTCAACTTTGAATTGTCTATTTTTTAGTATGTTTTTTTTTTCTGCAAGACCGTCTTCTTTATACATTCAAATGATCACTTTGCTGCGGTACGTTAAAGCAGGTGCGCGTGTGATTCACCTGTTAGATCACGCGAAGCCTCGTATGATCAATCTGAGTCACGTAGGAAAACTTTGAATATTTTGATTTGATTTTTATCTTGGCCTGAATCCTTTTTTTTTTTTTTTTTTTTTTTTACAAAAACACAAATAATTAAACTGTTGATTTACAAGGTTGGCGACGCAGTGGCGCAGTAGGTAGTGCTGTCGCCTCACAGCAAGTAGGTCGCTGGTTCAAGCCTCTGCTGGGTCAGTTGGCATTTCTGTGTGGAGTTTGTAGGTTCTCCCTGCGTATGCGTGGGTTTCCTCCGGGGGCTCCGGTTTCCCCCACAGCCCAAAGACATGCAGTACAGGTGAATCGGGTAGGCTAAATTGTCCGTAGTGTACAAGTATGAATGGGTGTGTATGGATGTTTCCCAGAGATGGGTTGCGGCTGGAAGGGCATCCGCTGCGTGAAACGTGCTGGGTAAGCTGGCAGTTTATTCCGCTGTGGCGACCCCACGGATTAATAAAGGGACTAAGCCAAAAAGAATATGAATGAATGAATGAATTTACAAGATTTATGCATTTATCAATGAAGGAAGTCCACAAGTTAAATCCTTAATGCATGGTCTTGCAATACGTAATGGAGTTAGGTCTGGATTAAATACCCCCACGGTCCAGAGTCTGGACTTTGAGAGTCCCTGGTATAGAGTATATAGACTAAATAGTAACATTTCATTTTCAGCTGAGCTATGCCTTTTTACAATAAATGTTTTTTTTTTTTATTTACTCTTTTTTTTTTTTTTTTTTTTTACCTTTTAGTTGATATTTAGCATTGTGATACAGATAACAACATTCCACAACATGTTTAATGCAGGATAAAGATGGTTAAAGAAGGTCAACTGTCAATGTGTTTGTTGTAATGTTTTAAAAATTGGTGCACCTAAATTACAGAAATGATAGGATTCTGACCTTGGATGCATATAAATCTAAATCAAAAGCAATAATATGGACCTTTTAAAATAGCTTAATATTAATTTAAAGCCTAATACATTTTATTTATTAATGTAGGTATTTATTTTAATGCTGGTTAAATATATACAACTATTTACAGAGGGTTATTTTAGTTGTGTTAAATGCAAATCAGCAGTAAAATAATATTACCAATTAAAAGTTCAGATCACCATTTACTATTCAATTTATGCTAGTTGGATGGATGGATGGATGGATGGATTATGGAAAAGGAAGGATAGATGGAGGTTTAATAGAAGTGAATACACATGAAGCAATAGATTGGTGAATGAAAAAAGGCAGGATATGGATGAATAGATGGTGGATGGAAAGATCTACAGTGGATGGATGGATGGATTATTGAGAAGGAAGGATAGATGGAGGTTTAGTAGAAGTGAGTACACCTGTAACAAGGTGAATGGATAAAGGCAACAGATGGATGAATAGATCGTGGATGAATGGATCTACAGTGGATGGATGGATGGAACCACAAACTTAACACAACTTCTCTCTCTCTCTCTCTGAATTCAGTCCATAGTGTGCGGTATGTAGTGATAGACTGCTCTGTTCATAGAAACAGCCGGAATGTGTGCACTGGCATTCTTTGCTACCCCTGTGTATAGTGTGTGAAGAATTTAAGAGTTCTTTCTCTTCGTTAAGAGCCCCATGTCCTGTCTGTCAATGACTGTGTGTTTTTGTAAGAGCATGGCATGTTTTCTTTTTCTCGCCGCTTGCCAGAAACTACACGCTCTGGGTACATGGAGAGGAAGGAAAAGCACACTCATGTTTAGTCTGCATAGCACTTAAGTCACTTTGTCGGAAGATTACTTTCCCCCCATTCTAATCTGCGGATAGGATTTGTGATGTCACCATCCATCACTGCGCTTTTGTCGAATCATTAAGTGTAGGGATGTGGAAAATTGCACAAGCTGGCTCTACTTTTGCACAATGTTTTACTGTATTGTCTATGTTGGCTTTGTTTGTTTGTAAGTAGTTGTTGGTTATAGGGTTTTGTGGCCCAATGGCGCTGTGTTTACCCTCAAAAAAGCTTCATTTCTTGAACATTGTCTAACTGTGTTTCTTTTCTGTTTTGCAGGCATCCGATGTAGGATCAGAGAAGCTTTTCTCGCCTACTGCACCTAAAGGTAAGAGCATGAATATTTATCGTGGGTACTATATAAGTGTTCCAAGTGTCATTTTGCCTGCATTAGATGTTCTAGAGGTTTTACTTATTTAATTTATAAAATGGAATTTAAAATGGGAGTGCATCTAGGGATGGGATGATAACTGGTTTCAAGGTTTACCGCGGTTTGGGAAAGTCAAGGTTTTAAAACCACTAAAATTTTCTGATACACCGTTCCTAAGGTATGTGTAAGGTTTTTTTTAATGTGTTGTAAAGAAATCTGTGTTTTGGAAATCAATGAAGACATCAGAAGTCAGTGATTTATTTTAAATATTTCCCCTGACATGTTTACTGCTCCAAAATATTAGCAATGTTTCCTAAAATAAAATTCAGTGGGGTGAAAATGTTTTTTTTTTTTACCCTGACATTTAAAAATAACTTATTTTAGAGCAGTAATCACAATACCTTGAAAGGGTGATATTTAAATTCAAGGTTATCATACCATCTGAATCGTATAACGGCCCATGCCTAAGTACATTTCAGAGATGTCAATTAACATTCAAGAAACCTAATATTGCATTTTGTACTATACAAAATCTCATAACTACTTAACATTGTACATTCTAAGAAGCTCTGTTCTCATTCCAGTGTGTAGTTTGGTTGATAATGTTTTGCTTCTGAAAGCCTGATAAGGTGTTTCCAAAAGCCACTATGAGCTAGGAGCTGTACTGTATTGGCAAGAGCAACATTCCTCTTGCAGGAATGATGCAGTTGTGCTTTTCTCGTTTTTTTTTTTTTTTCTTTTCTTGGATGTTGAAGTGTTTTGGCCTTGAGAGCCAAAGAGATACTCATCTTTTATCCATCTACTTTCTTAAGTCCAAAGTATACTTTAGTTTTTACACTTGCACTGGGGTAAGTGTACAATGTTCATGATGTGAATTTCATCCAGCAGCACAATGTGTGTATTGAAAGCACGCATCTCGATTTTATTGTTTTTTATAAAGCACACTTCTTCACAACATGTCAACATTGAACTAGATTGTTGATTCAGTAACCAAAAAGCAACTCGGATGGAACAAGAACAACAACAAGTTACTAATGCCTCATTTCCTCTGGGTGGTACGGTACGGTTCAGTATGGGTCACCTTTATCAGGCTTACATCTTCTTTGCCAAAAGGGTACCAATGGTACAGCCCCTCACATTTTCCGATATGTTACCAATTACAGAAAAAAGGCCTTATTTGGGTTCAAAAACAACATAAAACATATGGCAAACTTCTCATCTGCATCTTTAATCTTAACCAGCACATGTAACCACTTGCTAGAAAGTAATTCCGTCATTCCGAGTTACATAATTGTGCAAAAGGCGATGATAATAGTTAAACATGGCAAATATATACTCAAATATAATATAATCAATATTATCATATATAATATATTCAAATATATACGCGCACGCAAGTTCTCGAAAGTGAAACCATTTGCGCTTAAGACGGCCTTGTAAACAGCAACTGGACATCAAGACGACAGCAAGGTTTGTTTGAGCTTGGGGTAAACCATGGCTCGTTATTATATGTATATATTGTTATGGTGTAATGTCTCGGCAGTGCATTTAAAAATGGTGCTTCGTTTGTTTACATTCTCCTGGCTTGTGGACAAGCTAGTGAGGTATCTCTGTAAACCAATAGCGTTTAGCTGCACGTTTAGCTTCGCTTTTTGGTACCCTTTTGTTGTGCTAGTTATTTTTTGGAAAGAGTATCCAAAAAGTGATACAATACGGTTTGCTTTTTGGTAGCCTTTGACATTGGAAATGGGCATAAAAGCATACTGAACCGTACTGTACCATACCACTCAGTGGAAACTGGCCATAAAAGATGGCGAACCAATACATGTTTGCATTGATGAGTGTTAGAGGATTCAAATATATGAGTACAAAGACATGTTTATCCCTCAAACTTTTGGAAAGAAAAAGTGTAGACACTGGGTAAGGATGATTTAAAAACAAAAATGTTCGTGTAGAAGTACATAATGATAAATGTGTTAGCAGCAAATCATGGGCTGTCAGGCTCATAAGAAGAGATTGTTAAGTTTACGAGGGGTGGGTTTATGTCTCTAAACCTAAATATACCAGACAGCAAATCTCAGATGACCCGTAATCCTCTTTAAAGCCCATTGAAGTTCTGTGAGTTTATAAAATGGTGAGATGGTGCTTATTTGCTTCCATATGTTTTTGACCCATCTTCAAGTGGCTACTGGCAGGGGGTTTGCTTTTAATGCAGATCTGAGCTACTTTTGACTGTTTCCAGGAGCAGTAAATCTTTGGCTGAGAGCAGTGGGAAGTCAGACCCAGAAGTTTTTTTTTTTTTTTTTAGTTGGTTCACATCCAGGTTTTGTAGAGGAACTAAGTTGTGAAACGAATTCTGTTTGTTGCACAGTGCGGAGGAGATGTCAAGTTTAATGCCACACTTCTGTTGCCCGGCATGAGTCTTTTGGAGAGCTTTTGCTCCGCCGCTCTCTGAAAACGCAGAAAAGAGGAAGCGAGAGGAGACAAGTCAAGCTCAGAGGAAGAGTAGAGCTTGTGACTACTGTCGGGGTCTAAATTAAAGTTGTTTTTATGCAAGTATGTGTATGACTTCCAGGCATAACCATAGGAAAAGTCTTGCGCAACATCTGGCATGTATAAATGTAGATCAGAGCACATGGCTTGAGCACTACTGATGTAAACATAGGAGGTTGTTGTTGTTGTTGATGATGATGTTACTGGCACTATAATCTGTGTTACAGTTGATAGTGAGACAGACAGAATCTTTCTTAAAACCCTGCTAATGTGTGTCAAACAAACAAGCTCCCCTAGGGATAACAGAGATGATATTGAGAAAGCATGGTAGAAGTGCCAGATTGGGATTAGAAAAGACTGTAAAACTAAGAGTGGGTATATATGGATTAAGCGATTTAGGACTGCAGGGAATAAATATTGCACAAGCAAGCTGTAGAGATGACTTATCTTGCAGTAAATGCATGACCTTTAACGATAATTTCATTTCTGAGAACATAATCTGTGATGACCAATTCCAGTTCAGACTTTGTAACTGTTAATGTTCATTATAGTTCATGATAGTTCCAGTTTAGGTTGCTTAACTTTCAAAGAAGTTGGATGGTTGGAGTACTTTGAGTTCAGACATCATAGTCTTTGATATGTGCACAGCCATATCACTCTGCAGCACAAGACCGGTTACTCAATGAAGCTTCGGAGGGTAGAGCCTCATCAGTACCTGGATGGGAAAACTGAAAACCACTCAGCTATACGGGGTCCAGACAGCCTATAACAAACTGTCTATATAAACACACACACATAGACACACAACACCAAGCAAGTGCCACAGACAGCATCACACTCTTGTTTACACACACACAGCACCAAGCTCTCTCTCTCATTCACACACATGCACACACATAGACAGCAACAAACAAGCTAAACGCAGCGTCACGCTCTCTCATTCACACACATACATACGCGTGCTCGCTCGCTCACTTCGGGAGTCGGGAGCGATATTGTTAGAACGCTTGCTCCCGTTCAAAATACATCAGTTACCGACCGCTCCCGCGCTTTATTCGGAAAGTTATTCCCGCGCCGCAAGAAATCTGGTCTGGTCCCTAATGCAGACCTCTACCCCAGAGTTTCATGATAGTTTAACTTTGTGACATTTATATCCAGGGGTTTTAATACAATTCAAATTTCATTGATTCCAGAACACTTTAAGTCTAAGGGGCCATTTAAACAACAATGTTTTTAGCCAAAAACTGGAAAGTTTTCATGTGTATTGTCTGTTCTTTTACAAAACACCATTTTTTGGCACCGAAAATGCATAAATCTCAAAATGGGTTGCAAAGTAGTACTTTTCGAAAGTGCTGAATTGTCATGTCCATGTAAACACTTTGAAACGAGAGTCTATAATAGCAATGACACCATCCCATTCCAGGCAGGGTTCAGTTGGCTGGAATACCTTCAAACTGAAAGGGAAAGTAAAACATAAAATGGTCCTCTCTCATCTTCCATTGCGGTATCCCCTTCTTTTATCATCCAGAGATCTTCCATGAGATTTGAGACAGGTGGCGGGTCCAGGTGTCAGCAGTTAGCACTCACGCCACCATGCCTAGTACGCTCAAGGCTCTCGGCTCTGTCCCACTTGCTACAGCATGGGAAAAACTTGTCTGCTACATGTACATTAGCTACATAATTGTCATATAAACATAGCCTAAGAGGCCTAGAGTGTTTAGTTAAGGATCTACCTTTTTTATTTCCTGCATCTCAGTGAGACACACTCCCATTCAGTTGTTTTTGCAGTTGTCGTGATCACTGGCCTGACAAAAGCTTCCAAAGTACTTGGCAAGGAATTTTCAGCATCATTACCCTTGTTCTCGTGTTGTGTTTGTTGAATGTGGGTTATCCAGACTTTGTTCCATGGAATGCACCATTCCTCCAGGCTGTTATTCTAGATTTCGGGGGTATAGGAGCATATGTGTCCCATTACAGTACGTCCGCCGAGACCAATCTAAAGCTCGCTCGGCTCTGATCCCCAAATTGGTCTGCCCTGGAGAACTTCTGGCAGACTGATCACTCGCTTGGCTCATGTCGTGCGTTCGAGAATTGCATTACAGGGAAATACCTCGGCATGCATGTGGTGCTGCTTACGCAAATATGCATGTGTCTTTGTTTCTGTAAACAGATTTCGTGTTAGCTGGTTCTTGATTTGATTGATTCTGTGCCCTCAGTCAAGTACTGCGGTGACATACAAGTTTGGTATCAGCCAAACAGCTGTTTAGTTTTACTGTAATCTGTGCGTACATAATTGCCATGGTTGTTGTGTTTTTAGTCAAATTTAAAGGGTTGCTCTCCGTCTAGCAGTGCCAGGGTTGAATGAAGAGACTTACTTCATACTCGCAACTTAGTTAGTTCGTCTATAGTCTTGTTCTGTTGTTCTAACCCTGTCAATCAATCCATCTAATAGGATACATTCATTGTTTACTCCATATCCAGACTTGCAGTATGGTGCAAAGCTACATGAGAGGTTTGTTGGTCCTAGAACAGTGTGCAGCATCTGCCAGCAGCACAATAAGGTTAGATGCACTAAGCGGAGTTGTGAGGGGGGTTTGGTCTTTTTCCTCTTCATTTTACCCATCAGTGAAGCGGTGACGCACCCATTTTGTGTGTGAGGTCTGTTAGGCAAACCCAGGGCATGCTGGGATAGCGAAGGAAGATTGCGGTAAAAAGCCATTTGTGAAGTGGATTTCTGGTTTGCTAATCCTGATTAATTTTGACCCGTTGTGCTCATTTTAAACAGCGTATTACTGTACGCGAGAAGCACCGCCAGCTTCGGGCCAAACTGAGAGCTTAGCGGCTTTGGAAGGCTTAACAGCAGATGGCATTTTAAGCCGGACTTAATAAATTGTTTCCATTAAACTTACCGGCCCACACATAGTGGATTAGGACTGTAGAACAAAGAAAGAAAGAGAGTGAGAATGCAACAAAAAAGGAGGGGGGTAAGAGAGATTGCCACAACTGCGTAAGATCCAATTGATAACACACCAGTTTTCGCTGTTAATCCACCGTTGCGAAACAAAAATTCTGCTGTGCCAGCCAGCCCATGAAAACAAATTGACCCAACTCATTTATTATGAATAACATTTACAGTCTGTATCAGCTATCGTACCGTGTGTAATTCCGGATTAAGAGCTACGTCTGGTCGTCACACGTTTTTTTTTTCTTGATAGCATTTGGCCGAATCAATTCCGCCGAGGATGGATGTTACTCCCCTCCGCCTTGCCTCCCCACCGCCACCGTCCCCAGGGAGCCGCAGGGTCGTTCTCTAAGCACTCATTATATGCTACACGGCTCAGGGTCTCCGTGTCGAATCGCTAATCAAGCACTCTGTCTGCAGGCCCACGATTCAATAGCCGTTGAGTGGCCTTTGTTCCTACCCGCTATTTGCTGCATGTCAATAAAAGTCTGCTCCCTGCTCCGCCTCAGTGCAGCAGCCCCCCTTCACACACGCCCTCCCGTCAGCCCTTCAGAATATAAAATACACTCGCTCCTCTCCCCTCCTGCATGGGTGAAAAATAGAGGGAGGGAAAAATGAGTGGAGGTCAGCAGGGGTCAAGGGATTGTCTGGGGGGGGGGGGGGGGGGTGCAGAATGAGAGAGTGTTTGTATGCTGCTCTTCTCCTCCGCTGAGGTTAATGCTGATGTATTGCTAACCTTAGCGCTGCAGTGTTTGTGGCCTCTTGCCCATTAAATAATGAATAGAAGTTGACCTCTTGACCAGCTAATCAGCTTTGCAGCTGTTGGATTGTGGAAGTGCCGAGATCGAGGAGTCACGGTCTGGGACGGACCGATGAGATGGCACCGTATATTTCAAGATTAGCAGCTAATATTAAACTCACCGCAGTGGTGTCTGTAGCCCGTATGGATAAAATTGGATTTGTGTTTGTTTGATAAAGCCTGTTCAGCTGTTATTATGTGTAAGCCTTCCGCAGCTGTTTTTGTCCGAGCTCTTATTGTGGAGCTAGTCATTTAGCCGGGTTTGTCATTTGATATTAATCGGCAATGAATGCTGTTGTCCTTTGTTTGGGTGATTGTTTGTGCTTGTTTTCCATCCTCCGTCCCTTTGGCTCTTGGATTACACAGATACCATCATTTAGTCAACGTCTGGTTCATATTGCAACTTACACTGGCTAGTTAGAGAGGAACAGACCTGGCTGTCTGATCTTTATGTAATCCTTTTAAATTAATTTGAACACTCGGAAGCTTTTTTGAATATAATATATAACCTGCCAAATGCGGATAGATTTCAGCTGTGGCAGGTTAGACAGCCACTCTCACTATCCACTTTGGCTGGTTGAAAATTATTTTTAAATTGCCAGTGCTGGCTCGTCACTAAAGATTCAAATTTTTGTTTATGACTGTTTGTTAGTATGCGTGCAAATGTAATCTTAGATTCGAGAAGCAGCACAACTGACAAAAACAACAGTTCTTGCGAACAACAGAAAGCAGGTGAATACCGAATGAAAGGATGATCAAGCGCATGGTGAGACAAGCTCTTCTCACTCATTAGCTATGTTTTCATTCAAAAATGTTAATTAAATTTATGGACAACTGGATTATCGCATAAAAGATGTGCATATAAAACAGCATTCCATCAGTCACTTCCTGATTAACTGCCGCCAAATATCAACAGTAAAAACTGAATTTACTGCGATAAGAGAAGCTGCATGAATCTTTTCTTCATTTAATAAATGGCTTGCACCTCAAAGTTACAGTCCTGACATGCAGTGAATGTATGGTGTCATTTGAAGGCATGAGATGAGGAGTACAGACGCTTTTGATTCTGGAGGTCACTAATAGTATAACAACACTAATACTGAAATGGTTAAGGCGTTTTAGAATGGCCAAAACAGCATTTGAGATGTTTTACAGTGTGCTCAGCCTGCTGGTTTGTCCATTCACACATATTTTTATCACATTTTATGGTCTCTTATAACAAGATCACATCAACTTTTTTTTAATGCGCATACTGGAATTTGTTCGGTAACTGTGTTTCCATTATAGTTTATGCGCATCTTTTCCTATCGAATAAAAAAAAAGTTTGTCCTACTTAGTTATGCACATGGTTTTATGCGCATTTTCAAAATGTATGCATATCTTGGCGTTTCCATCAAGGTTTTTTTAAGCTCATCTCTAAAATGCGCTTAAACATAGGTGAATGGACACGTAGCTACTGACGAGGACTTTAGTGCTGCGCATAGCTGGTATGATTTGTGCAAATGATCTCCCGTAAAATCTCCTGTGATGTTTTCTGCGCGAAGCAAGCGTGTCTGGAAACAAAACTACAGTGATGCTCGTGCACCAACAGTCCTTCAAGGGATTCTTTGTAAGCAGCAGCTGTTGCAGCTTTTGCTTTAACCATTTGAACAGATTAAGATCAGAGGATTAACCCTTCACGGGATCATCTTTTCATTATTGCACACATTATTTTTTTCACCTACTTTCTTTTGCTTTGTTATTTTTGTTAATATGTTTTAAAAATCATCGAGGAGGCAAGTGGAAATAACAAGAATTCTAAATCAAGTAATTTCAGCATGCCAAAGTCGAATTTATGCATATAAAATATATTTTCCCTATAACAAAATTGTGGCTAGTGAAAATGGTGAGGGGCTACTAATGGTGGAAAACTATTAATCACAGTGGCTGGTAATTAAAAAAAAAAATGTCAAGCCCTGTATATACAGTTGAATTCAGAATTATTATCCCCCCTTTTTTTAAATACCTGCCTAATTATGTTTAAGAGAGCAAGAAAATTTTCACAGTATGTCTGATAATATTCTTTTCTTCTGAAGAAAGTCTTATTTGTTTTATTTTGGCTTGAATAAAAGCAGTTTTTAATTTTTAAGAGGCATTTTAAGGTCAAAATTATTAGTCCATTTAAGCTCTATTTTTTTCGATAGTCTGCTGAACAAACCATCAATATACAATAACATACCTAATTACCCTAACCTGCCTAGTTAACCTACTTAACCATTTAAATCTCACTTTAAGCTGTATAGAAGTGTCTTAAAATATATCTAGTCAAATATTATTTACGGTCATCATGACAAATATAAAATAAATCAGTTATTAGAAATGAGTTATTAAAACTATTATGGTTAGAAATGTGTTTAAAAAAATCTCTCTGTTAAACTGAAATTGGGGAAAAAATATATATATATATTTAGATAATTTGAATGTTTTCGACAAGGGAAATTTCTGTCTGAGCCAGAGTGTTTCATAAATGTCGTTGGGTCCCTCTTGGCTCTGAAAAAGAACTGCAACTTCAGCTGGAATGGAAGAATGGCATTCATATCTCTTTATTATTTCCAACTTTTATTATTCCTCCCCGCCATCTCGGAACATATGACCATTTGTTGTGGTAGCTGGCTTGCGTGTGTGTTTTTCTTTCATTTCTGGAAAGCGAGTGTTATGAATGTTCCACTTTATTGATAGCGCTAACCCTGTTTGTGTAGTTCTGCCTGTCAGGAAGATGAAAATAAATAGCGGGAGCGTGGAGGAGATAAAACATGTGTTTAATTATTAATTGAGCCATTACTGACAGAGATTGCCTTTTTGATAAAAGGCAGGAAGCTGCTTCAGGGGTAGAAAAAGCAATTACTAAAGCTATCTTCCTCTTCCTCTCGGCCCGTCGTTTTGCTCTGTGCAAACAGAAAAACATACCCTGTCGACCGGCCTGTTCCATAAATTATTTTAATTTCCTTTCAATATTTATGATGCTTTAAATTATGATTCTGTTGTCATGTTCTATTTATATGGAGAGTCGTGCTATACTACCGTGGCTGTAACCATTATCTTAACTGGCAGGAGTTGTTTTTCTTAACGCGTTTCAGAAAATATTACATCTCAACGTTTTCGTTTCCCTTTTCATTTCGTTCCAATTTGGTCGAACGACCGCACATGGAGTATTGATTTTGTTGACGTCTGGCCATTTGCTGAAATGCTATATCAGTTGCTGTGCATTTAAGCTGACTGTGCATGGGGTATTGATATAGCTGTAGCTTTCATTTGCAGAGATTTGTTGAACCATAATTGATGAGACATAACTTAACCTTTCAAGTGTCAATTTAACAAACTTGGCTAAGAGCTTTGCAAAAATGAACAGTGTCCAAAAGCTTCATTATGCCAGCCAAAAACATGCCATATTTCTCCCTTGAAATCTTAAAATTGATATGTACTGTGATCTTACCTCAAACCCATTATTTTTAGAGAACAAATAATAATGTTAATAAAAAGAGAGTTAATTAAATACTAATTGATTTAGCTTTTGATGTTTTTATGCATTTATTTATTTATTGTGTATGTAATGTCCCAGTGGGGACTTAAAACTGAATGCACACCAACTTTTGGGAAATTTATGGGCAAACAATCTTATAAATCAAATCAAATTAAAGACTTTAGAAAGGTAGAAATTCAGAATTTTTCCTGTGAGGGTTGATTTTAGGGGGAACGTTGGAAAAGTTGATAGAATATGCAGTTTATAATAGTATAGACTTTGGTACCAATCAGTACTGAATTTTCTATCTGTTGGCAGGTTGCCTGTATGTCAGCTCATAGATCAGCTGATTGACACGACTTTTGAAAGTCTGTTTTAAGTCTGTGCATCTGTGTTTGCACTTGGTAAATAGTGGTGAAGATTGGTAAACCAATGACCTTCGCGGCCAATCACAGTCATATCTGTCCTCACCAGTGCTCAAATGTTAGTGGGAAACTGACGTTTTTTTTTTTTATTTCAATCGATACTTTTCACAACCCTAGTTTGTACTGTATAAAAATCATAATAAAAGCTGTATTACAGTTAAAATAATGCATGTTAAATATCTTCCCATACATAGACATTACTTGGGAAGCTATATCAACAACCCGCTAAGTATATGTGGCAACAATTTGTTGTTTTTTTTACTATTATTATCATCCTTTTATAACTTTTTTAAAACTGCCCAAGATAACTAAATATGTTTGATCGATTAACCAGTGTAAAATTGTTTCTCGTTTACCCATTCCGTAGGCTACTGCTAGTTTAGTGTGCGTGATAACTTGATAACCGTCAACACTCCCACAGTCTCATGTGCTCTGAAGACCCACAGAGACGCGCCCTTTTTGGCACTTATAAATGCATCCGGCCAGGGTTTCGTTAAAGCTGTCGTTAATTGTATGCGTTTTTACATTACCTTTTTATTTAAACCTACTTTTTGTTTAACAGCCGTGAGAGTGAGAGAAACATTCAATAATTAATTATTTAATAAACAAATCAGAAAAAAAACTTTACTATAGACCATTTTGAGGGATGTAAACCAAAACAATGGTATCAACGTATTTCCTGTTTCGCATTTCTAATTTCTATAGCTTCCGAGAATTCAAAAAGAGCCACAAAATAATAAATAATGCTATGATAGCGGTTTTAACACTAAGTTATGATTGAATCGCCTCTTGTTACAGTTATGAAATAGTTTGATAACAAGCAGAAAAATGTCCATGGGCCAATGACATGACCACATTAAAATGGTGTACAAATATTTTGCAGCCAGTTTAGATGTCATTTTCATCCCTTCCAAGTATAAAGACCATTAAAAATTGGTAATCTACTTTTGTGCCTTATTTAAATAATCTACACTCAAAAATCACATTATTTTTTAATTTGTCGCATGTAGTTATCCATTTATGTGCTGTGGGTTAAATGTGTCTTTCAATCTGGCTACCCCTGCAATTTCAAACCTGTGGGAAGCACTGAATGTCATAGTACAGATCAATTTAAATTGGAAAACAAAGATGTTAATTGGACATGTTTCCACAAGACTGCCTTTTTACTTCAGTCATTGATGCTTTAGATATTCTTTGGAAAGCTGAGGGAAATCTATCCATGCTTCATTCACTGTTTGAGAAGCCATTGTTCCATAGTCAGGCAGGCTTAAAATAAGCATCTTTCACCTTTCAGTAAGCTTTCCCAGGGCTGCCAGTCTAAGCCCTGTTAAAACCATCCTTACCCTGTGCCAGGGTCGCCCTGGGACCAGACGGCGATGGAGCGGCGCTCTTGAGATGATCTAGCAGCCCTACAGTGAGGCTTGTAAAGTTGAGGTCAGGGCTTCTCAGGAGCCTGCCTGCATTTGCGCAGGGTAATTTTAGCACTCGTGGGCCAGCTAATGACCGGTTTCTTTCAAGAGTTGATTGCTGGAGCTCGTTTAACTATCCCCAGTGTGATCTCTCCCGCTAGGGCTGGGATAACCATCAGCCTAGCTGCAGGGTAGCAGCATTTTATTTTTTTCATCAGGGTGGTTAAGAATAGGGAGCGAATATCAAATATGTACACTTAGCTCTTTATCGGTGGTTTGAGGGAGCTGCCAGGATGAGATTTTTAGCATTTTGTTTCATTGTTTGAAGTTGACGCTATTTGCAAGAGGACGTTGATATCCTCGCTCGCAAAGCCAGATGGTTGTTGCTTGTGGCCAAACATGAAGCTTGAATAATGTTCAGTCTCTGGCAGAGACGAATTGCTAGACTGGATATTGCAAACACGCTTGTAATGGATTCGACATTTCGGGAACCAGTTCAGAAGGATCTTATAAAAAGTGGAATTCTGTGGCACTGGATGGAGGATGAATGAATGCAATTCCATGACCAGGAACAATTTGAAAGCGCCTCCATGCTTGTTGGAGTTCAAAGATTGTAGGTGCAAGTCACCATGGTTGCAGTATGTCTGGATTAGGAATGTCAATTCCCACAATTTTCCACAATCAATTGTCATTTGAATGATCGTTTAATAACTGATTTGCTAACCTTAACAATAAAGATCTTTGCACACTGAAGTCCGAAATTCATTCATATTGTTTTTTGGGTTTTTTTGTATGCATATGCAAAAAATGTACGTTTTTCCAATGAGTCCAATGCGTATTAATAATCCATTGCAAACAAACGCAAAACATTTTGGAGTCAGTTCAAGCAGTGATGCTTTGTTCTTCTCTCTTCTCCAAAGTAGAAAAAGAAACAGGAATAGGCTGCAGATTGTGTTCATCCAATTCTGCATTAAGGAAGGAGAATCCAGCTCATTATCAAGGAGCTTCGCTGGATTATCCTGAAATGCAACATTCATATCAGGAAATCGGTTGAATTTTGATAGATTGCTTGTGATACTTCACACATTAATGTACGTAAACAAATCTTGAACAGATACTGGCAGTACCCATAGACATTATAATTGATGGCGACCATGTTGACGTGTTTAAGCAACAAACGTCAAATGTATGGACACAGCCAGGGAGAGGTGCGCCAGTCACTGGATCCAGCAAAGGAGCCCAGCAAACTTTTTTTTTTTTTTTTAAAGATGTCTAAAATAAAAAAGAATGACTACACATTTAAAGTCTGTCTAATCGGTCTATTTGATGACTAGTCTAGTTTTAGGCTATTCATAGATGTCTATTATATTTTCACTGACAGCCCAGGTTTAGCCTTGTTTTAGCCAAGCTACATTTAGATGTCTATTTGACGTCTATTAAACACAAAATTGTTTGCTGGGGGTTCTCAATTGTCCGCCACATTTTGTCATTATTTAATTCACTGTGTTTGTCATAATGTTACCTGTGGCTCTAATGACGGCATTCTGTATTTAGCTTTTCACTTGTACGGCAGCTCTCAACTTTCTAAATACCTCCCAAAGTGCTTTTTCAAATGCAAAAAGTTTTAAAAAATTGAACCTGGTTTCAATTTTGTTATGACAGATGAAAGTTTCGGAGACAGTGTGACGATAAGATTCACACAACGTGAGGATGAATTCATTTTTTCAAGTGCGAAAATTCAGAATAAAATTTTGGATTCAGTGTGCAATAACCTTAACAATGCAAGATATGTCTTGTTGAGTGGCACTGAAATGACATGACATCTACTCTGATACTCTGAAAGGAAAATGCATGTAGTGTTAGTAAAAGGCTAATTGGATTGCAAAAAAAGCAATGGTTGGTAATTTAGTAGATCATTCATTCATTCATTTTCTTGTCGGCTTAGTCCCTTTATTAATCCGGGGTCGCCACAGCAGAATGGACCGCCAACTTATTCAGCAAGTTTTTACGCAGCGGATGCCCTTCCAGCCGCAACCCGTCTCTGGGAAACATCCACACACACATTCACACACACACTCATACACTACGGACAATTTAGCCTACCCAATTTACCTGTACCGCATGTCTTTGGACTGTGGGGCAAAACGGAGCACCCGATGGAAACCCACACGAAGGCAGGGAGAACATGCAAACTCGCAACAGAAACGCCAACTGAGCCGAGGTTCGACTCAGCGACCTTCTGGCTGTGAGGCGACAGCACTACCTACTGCGCCACTGCCTCATCCATTTAGTAGAACATTTCATGTTTAAATGTAATGACTTGTATACAAGTAGCATCAGAATTGCAATATAAAATGTACACACTGGTACATGTGTGCATCCATGTCAGCAAATAGTTTTTGTTATTGTGTTATTTTCTTAAATATGCAAAGAAATTGTGTGGGTTTTTCTTTTGGAGAATGCGAAAAGGCCAGCATTGACTCATCAGCATCCATGATGTGGTAAAAGCTTATGCCATTTAGTCATTAGCCCACTTTCATCCGTTTTTACATACATCACATGTATAAATGTTCAATATCTATAGATTGCATGCTCAAGATCTAAATCTACCAGTTGAGTTAATCCATTTTAGATTTTAGATCCATTTTTAAGAATCTGATAATGTTGTTTACAATCCATGCTGCACAGCACAACACAACACAACCCTGGACTAGACCCAGCAAGCATTTTTTTGTTTTTAAAAGATGTCTAATAGATGTCTAAGCATAGTCGTCTTGACTTAAACAATGCTAAATTTGGGCTGTATCTAATTGACGTCTAAGGATAGGCCAAAACTACACTAGTCATCAAATAAACAGAAATGACTGACAATGTCGGTCTAATGTCGCTTAATGTTTCCCTAGCATCTGTTGTACATAATTTGTACGTAATTCACATGCGCCTCAAAACTTGAAACATTAATGATCCACATGCTTAATCAGCCATTGATTGAAAGAGATTTAAAGCATTATCAGCAATTAATCAGTCATCGATTAATCGTTGGCATCCTTATTTAGCATTCAATTCACATTATCACATTATTTGATTACTATCTATGCAAAACATTTTCACTCTTCAAGATGTAAGTCACAGCAAGTACAAACACATGCTTCTGTGCATTTAAGTAACTCCGCAGGCATGTTATTCCATCTGCATTCATCAAGCTGAAGTCTCGCAGCTCAGAGACGGTTTGTGAGGTTAAGCTAATTAGCCCTGAAATCAGCACATGGTCGAAAACCGCAGAGGGACGTTGCGCAGAGATCTCGTATTTTATGTTCAGACGGTCATTAATCGTTTTCGAGCTATGCTAAGATGCAAATACCGCTCCATCCGAGGCTCTAGATGCAGAAAGGGGAAAGAAAGACAGGAAAAAAAAGAGTGAAAATCCCAGTCTGTGTGGTCTTCTATTAATCAAACAGGCATCTGTTCCCCCTTGCGCCGAGCACAGGATAGGCCTCTTAACAGCCTTCCTCTCCAGTGGCCCCATTCAGACCCAGAGTGGCTGTTATTTTAGCACCACGCTGGAGAGCAGTGGAAGAGTGGGACGCTGAACCCCGCTGATGTGTTGCCTCGCTGGGGAGAGACCGGATAAGAGGGTCCCAGGAGTGGATCTCAACTATGAAGAGCCATTTAGAGTTAGACCTCGCTGCCTCTCATAGGTGTGAGGGGGCAGAGAGGGCCACCATGCCAGTAGATGTGGAAAAGATGAGCAGGTACAGAATGAGTCCTGCTTTTGTGCACTGGATATGTAGTTGGTGTTTTCTTAAAAGGGAATTTCATCAGCAAACATTCTCCATTTTCCAGACTGAGTTCTATAGTATTATGTGTTTTTGGAGAATGTAACGCAGAATGGCTCACTAAGTTTTCTCATTGCTGTGAACAAACATGACCTTTACTATATGAGGTGTTTTATTTATTCATTTTTTTTGTCGGCTTAGTCCCTTTATTAAAAAAAGGGGTCGCCACAGCAGAACCGCCAACCATCCAGCCGCAACCCATCTCTGGGAAACATCCACAAACACTCATTCACTCTCGCACACTACAGACAATTTAGCCTACCCAATTCACCTGTACCGCATGTCTTTGGGCTGTGGGGGAAACCGGAGCCCCCGGAGGAAACTCACGCAAACGCAGGGAGAACATGCAAACTCCACATAGAAACGCCAACTGACCTAGCCGAGGCTCGAACCTGTTCAAGTTTGTTATTTCTGCCTGCAACATGAGAAGCTAAGACTTTCCCTTAATAATAAAACTAAGAATTTCTACGTAATATGGAATCCATTTTATTGAGTACTTTAACACAAGAGTAGTTATCGAACCCTAGTAGAAACACCTTCAATCCCCCTTATTTAGTTTGTTTTCCTTTCTTTTTCCTCTTCCCCCACTTTTCTCTTTGTTGTTTTAGTTCTCTTATACATATATAATATTAACATGATGTTACAGCTTTTTATTTAAAAGAAAAAAAGTATACATATGTAAAGTTATAATTTGTACTGATGTAAAAAATATAATAAAGAGAATGTTTAAAAAAGTTTGTTATTTCTAACGGAGACGCACATTACACAGTGAAGTGATCATGACGCACATGCAATGTGATCCTGTCGATTCTCAAAGGTGCACCTACAGTGCAGCGAGTTAAAACAGCTTTACTTTTCACAATGTGTCACATGTGATAAGAATCAACTAATCAGCTTTAGATTAGCTTCAGTTATTTTAAACATACTTAAACACTAAAGCTTTATAATTTTCTCCATAAATAAAACCTGTATCAGAGCTACAGCAAGGGTTTGTCAGTATTTCCTCAGAGCACAACTTTGGTTTCTTGGAACAATAGATGCCACATGAGCATGATCTCAGAGGCGTATTAAAATTGGTAAAGGAAAAGTTTATTTTTGTTGAGCACATAGTGTGTAAGAATGCGCTCAACAGCACTTAAATGTTAGCGGGAATTAGACTTTTTTTTAAATACCAGTAGCGATTGATACCGAAATTCAGTATCGTGACAACACTAAATGTAACACTGACTGGCGAAATTATGCTTAAATGATGCTCAGCTATTTTAAACTGATTTTTTTTTTTTATTACATTAATATTCATATTACATTAAAGTGTTTTAGCTTAATTCAAGAACTTCCTAAGTTTTAAAATGGAATTCTAAATGGTTCAGACTTTCATTTTCCATGATGCTTTGGACTCTCTAAGCTTATCCAAAATCAATACATTCAGCTCAAGTATGAACCCACATTGAAGAGGGTGTTGGATTAAGGTTTCAGAGGTCTTCTTTTGATGTATGATTGCAAGTAAATTGAAAGCATGTCACAGTGCATTTTTGGAGAACATCTACATGGGCAGCTGAGGTGCTTTATTATCTATCTAAGGCTATGGATTTTTTTTTCCCTAACCGCCTGAATTTGAACCCGGAGCGGTGAGAACATTAGCAATGCCCAAAGGTTCTTCAGCAAGAATGAGCCACCTGGGTCTACCTTTCAGACCAGCTCTAAAATGCGGCCTTTGGAGAGGCTTTTAGCTGGCCTATTTGCACTTAAACACTTTTGTAAGAAACATAGATGTACTTCTGCTCGAGTATAGTCATTGATGGAAATCTATGAAAGGCTACACCTCATGCATTTAACCTAAACATTAAGCATCTTTTTTATTCAAGTACACCCTGGTATACAACCTTTTATTATGTGCTTTTGTTTGACCTAAGAATTCAGTAAGATGGATTCTCATTCCATATGATTTTTTTTTATAAGTGTTCTGTAGAGAAATGTTGCTTTTTCATAATTTTTTTTTACCATGATTTACAGAAGACGCCCACATTCAGTGTAAGAATAGTTTATATACCAGCCATATTTAGAATTTTTGAAGTCACTCTTTTATCTTTTGTGTTTTTTTTAAATATAATAAAATTTTTGTTGTATGATTTTTTTATATATTACAGGAGTAAATGCAGGGCAGATTGAGTATGTTGTTTTGTTTTTGCATATATATATTTAACATTATTTGACTCATGTTTAGCTTTTAGTTTATTTAGTTTAGCTTTATTTAAAGGGCACTTATTTGACCCTTTTTCAAGATTTAAGATGTCATTTGTGTCTCCAGAATGTGCCTGTAAAGTTTCAGCTCAAAATACCCATCAGATTATTTATTATACCTTTCAGAGCATTCAAATATTCTGCTTTAAACACATGTAGCTGTTTAGTTAACAACTTTGCTAGTTCTCCCTGCCCGCCGTTCCTACGTGCCTGTCAGAGTGTCTTCGTTTCCAGCTGGGTCAGATAAACAGCACAGTAACAGACATGAAGGAAGCAGATCTTGTGTAACATTAGTGAGAAATACTAAAATAAATTGAAGTATTTGTTCTGGAGTTTATTCAAAGTTTTCTGTAACAATGAGTCGCGCACACAATGTCGTTACAAAGTTTACTCACATACACACACACACAGCACGCACGTTTAACTTTGCACTGTTTTTGCACGAAAAATGTGTCAGGATACATGTACATTATGTTTACACTATATACAAAATAGAACTAATTTAACATGAACAAACCAGGATTGAAACGTCTTATTTTATCATTTTACTGACATGCAGCTGTGGCGATAAAGACTGTAAAACCACTGTAACACATTACAAACATGCACTGATTTAAAAAATGTTTTAAACTTGTGAAACTGATTCTTGATCACATTTGATGATGATTGATGATCACAGTGAGCTGAACAGATCTTTTAATCCCAGTTGCTTTGCGCACATCCTGTCTTGTTAATATGAGTATACCTGTTATTGCGAAGACATTTTAATATGCGGCTGTTAATCAATTCGGTGGGCAGGGAAACTGCAATCCTACCTCAAGTTGCAGTAGGCCTCAAAATAGGAGGGATTTGGATCCTATTTTAACATCAGGAAAACTAAAAAAAGGGACTTGTTATGTTTCTATCACTCCAATGTGACTGTGGACACACTATACCTACATACAGTTCTGTCCAAACAGATGACTCTCATCATAGGTGCCCTTTAACATTAAACATATTACATAACATTAACATTAAAGTTAGTACTTTACTTACGTTTAAAAACTAAATATAAAAACATAATTGTATATTTAACTTGACAGTAATTAAATTGAATTTGTGAATATCAGGAAAAAACTATAATGGTATAGTTTTTAAATGTTATAACATATATTTTATACATTTAAATAAAGATACATTAAACACACACGCACACACACACATACAAAAAAAAAAAAAAACATTTTTATTACATATATTTCTCCGATCTGTATTATTGTTCTTTTCACAACAATGATCAAGTTGAGTAAGGCAGTATTTTTTTTTTTCGTGTATGTGTGTGTATACAGTCTGTATAGTATAAAAATCATTTAATCTATGGAAAGTCTCTGAAGTTTGCCCTGCGCACTTGTGTTTTTTATAGAAACTTCTTTGGTTTGGTGCGTCAATCTTGTCAATGCTATTATTCAAAAAAAGGTAATGATTCGCACTCATAACTCGCTCATAAGGCACAACTCTATGGAAAGTCCCCATACAAATGTGTGTATGCATGTATGTGTCTGTGTATGTTTGAAAATAGGGGCTGTAACAGGAAATTAGAGGAGACATGCGTGTTTGAGCGGGTCCCCCTGAGCGGTGCTGGAGGTCAGGACAGAGGGCCTGTCTCTATTAGTTCAACTGGCATGCCTCCAAAACCTTCCTTGCCCCTTCAAACTGCCTTTATTACTTCCCTCCCCACTGTACTGCTGAAGGTCTGTACAGACGGGTTAAAGTCTGGCCTTAATACAATTTAAAACTCCATAAACCCTGGTCAGAGTAGACACTATATTTAATCGGATACAAATGAACAAGGCTAAAGGACAATAAAGTTGTGATGATGTGTGTAAAATGATGTCACATAAACATCCAGTAAAAACGTTTTACCTGCTATGAATTCTGAATGTGTTTCCCAGAGATAGGTTGCGGCTGGAAGGGCATCCGCTGCTTAAAAACGTGCTAGATAAGTTGGCGGTTCATTCCGCTGTGGCGACCCCAGATTAATAAAGAGACTAAGCTGACAAGAAAATGAATGAATGAATGAATGAATTCTGAATGTCTTTTGAATGTGATTTATTAGTGGTCATGAACAGAGACGTCTAAATTCCTTTGATATATAAGAGGTTGTTGTACACTAAAAACATACACTTTATAGGTTTCAGATCTCTACATGTTCTTGTTATTCTAAAAACATCTTATATTAAAGCCAAATTGTCAAATTGAAGTTTGTGGAGTTTCATTTTGTTACATAATAGTGCCTCCACTCGCTGCCTGTTTAACTCCACTCACTAATTCACAATTAATGTAAATAAATAACTAGAATGTAAAAAGACCAATAAAGCAACCAATAAAGACAACTCAAAATACAACCCAGCAGACACACAACGTCATAAGACATTAATTTTGTTAGATTTAGGTTGTGACGTTAGGTGAAAACTCAATGTCTAGTCTGCATCTAAGGACAACGTTATGTTGACGTCCAATAATGACGTCAAATGACATTGATATTTGGTTGATTTTATGTTGTGTTTAAAAGTGACCAAAATACAACGTCGAGCCAACATCGTAAACCAACGTCATATTGATGTCAAACACTGACATTTATTCATCATTTGGTATGGCAACCAAATAGTGGTCACGTCTACAAAAAGTCAAGCTGTAACATCATTAGACGTTAATATTTGGTTGATTTTAGGTTGTGCTTGAATGTGAGTTAAATTTAACATTGAGCCAACATTATAAACCAATGCCATATTGACCTCAAACACTGACATTTGTCCGTCAGGTATGGCAATCAAAATCTAATGTCTGATAGACGTCATAGTGGTAACGTCCACACAACATCAAGTTATAACATCATTAGACGTTGATTATTTGGTTGAATTTAGGTTGGACATTGACATCTGCCTGACGTTGGATTCTGATGTCAACTCGATTTTCATTTTCAAAAAAAATGCAATGTCCCCATGACATTGTGGTACAAAATCAATCTGATGCCAAGTTGACGTCCGGTGTCTGCTGGGAAGGCTGTGTCTACTAGTAAAGGCTGATTTATACTTCTATTCCAGTGCAGCCCTCATGCGGTCACATAGCCCTCGCCATGGCTGATGCCAATGCTGACAAGCTCCTCTCAAAATATGTAACTACTTGTAGTGACAAATTTGTAACGCCTGGGCGCAGCCTTCGTGCGGTCGCATAACCCTCGCCATGGCTGACACCAATGCTGACACGCTCCTCTCAAAATATGTAACTACACATCGTAACATAACGTCGTAACGGCTCTGCGCAGTCTTCGTGCGGTCACATAGCCCTTGACATGGATGATCCCAACGCTTGCAAGCACCCCTCAAAATAGGTAACTACTCATCGTAACGATGCTTGGCACAAGCTCTGTGATTGGTCGGCTTGGTACCGATGACAAGCGTGGACAGTGCTGAGAGCCGCGAGCCTGATGGAACAATTGTTTACAAGTGTCGAGTCCCGTGAAGGAGCTCAAGATGGAAACTGTTGTTTTGAGTTTACCATATGATTAATGTTGTTTCACGTCCGCCGGTTTCCGCCTCTGAATGAGCAAGTTTAGCCACTTGTAGAGTTCAGAAAAAACAAAACACCAGCGAAGAAACTCGACACAGAGGAACATAAACACCAACTGCCAGCTAGTGTTTATGAAGTCTTATTGCAGAGCTACACAAACAGCACGCAGAAGTATAAATGCACGGCTACACACAAGGCCTGCTGTGTCGAATATATTTGGCCATTTATCATCAGTAATGTTCCAAGAAAAAACAGCTTTTCTTACTATGAGTTTTTATATTGTTTCTAGTTCAAATATCTTAAAAACTGTTAAATCGAGAAGCATTTTCCAGATGAGCCCAAAAAATTTAGTTGTTTTCAGAAATTAGTTGAAATAAGTGTTTTCCCTTAAAACAGGCAAAATAATCTGCCAATGGGGTAAGCGAAATAGTTTTGTTTTCACTTCGATTGCTTCTTAATTTAAGTATTTCTCTTTTTTTTTAAGTTATTTAAACTAGAAACAAGACAAAAACTCTAGGTAAGTAAAGCATTTTCTGCAGGGCATGTGAGCATGATGTCACCCCTCTGTTGCCTGGCAGCCAGTGTTCCCATAGCTGGCTAAGCAAAAACACATTATTTATTAGTTTTTTGTTACCCAAGGAAATAAATACTACAAAAAATAAGACAAAAATTGCATAAAAATCACATCCATATCGCTGTTTACATTACACTTGCATTACCAAGGTAACAGGTGACACATTTGTATAACATTCCAGAGAGCTCCGTTATAGCACTAATGTGTAAAATGAAACCAAATTCGTGCTGACTGGCACAATGGATTGAATAAGCAAAGATAACCATTTAGCGGCGGAAAAGTGCGTACTGTATGTCTTTGTGAATTATTCATGCATTTATTCACATTTTATTACAGACTCAAGGTTAAAAAAAAACATGAAACATATCATCCATAACATCTCACACAATAACATTTTACAAAATACAGCAGTACCAATGTCTTTACAGCTCTGATTCATAGCATGTAGCACTAGCCTTTAAATGTAGTAAACCCACAATAATTCCATTGTTGGAAGCATAAATCCGGCAGGTACATTTTTAAGACTGTGTAATAGTGAATCAGACTGTCACACTATTGTCAAACTATATATTTTTTTTTACTCGTGCATATGATTAACATCATCAGCACTGTCACTTCCATAAATCTTTTTGCACAGCTTTTATAAACCGACAGTCATTGTATAGCTCTCTCCATTGTGTTCAGTCCTGTTCTTGCACCATTGAACGCACCTAAAAGTAGTGTGTGTATGCTAACCTGATATTTCCCTGCAACCTTATCCCAGTGTCAAACCCACCTAAAGAGTCCCATCTGAGTTGAACAAGAGGGTCTCAGAGATGTAATTCAGCCCCGGCCTGCATGAAAGAACACGCTCGGCTATTGTAAACACTTGAATGTGGCCTCTTAAAACAGTGTCATACAGAAGTGATGCATTTCTGAAAGGCACTCCTTCCCAAATAACGGTGTTTCATGCTTCTCCTTTTGTCTACTGAAGCTTTTTTTATTTCTAAGATACTATCCGTCAGCCTACCTGAAAAATAAGCCTTGAAGAAGGATATAGATTGAATGATAAGATCGTGGAGTGACAATGAATGTTTTGTTTAGGGTCATTTCCCCCTTCGGTAAAATAAAAAGATTTTTTTTTTCTTCTAGTGGCTTCAGCGCTGCTGGATTCATTGTACAGTCTTTCCACCTGTGATTCAATTTTAATTTCTTCCTCTATGCTTTTCAAGCGATAACATTTCTGAAGGCGTTTATCGAACAGCAGAATAATGCATGCCTTGTATGGTCTTTAATGGGACGTAATGCTCTCCAAAGCGTCTGTGAAGGATTTCATTGGAAAGCAGTAATGCTTTGAATGCGGGTCAGACGTGAACATGCACAGTTCGTCTTTGAAAAATCCTCTTTTATGAAGGTCTGATTCTGATCAAACCGTTGGCCTGACTGTTTCTTGACCCGCGTTCTTTCTTTAATACGTTTTCTTTCATAAAGTCACACTATGAAAGATACAATCAGCTCTGCTTAAAGCCGATTATCCAGTTTAATTTGCCGTGAAGATGTCAAGATATCATTGGCATTGAGATGGCTGAATTATTTCATAATAAAGTCACAAGGCGAGTCATTGAGGAAGGGGGGGGGGATCATAAGACGTTTGAAAAACATGCATGGGTAACGTCTTGTGAAGTGTGTTTGTGTGTGTACCTTGTATTTCTTACATTGCGGGGACCAACTGTCTTCAAGTATAGCAACGCCAGTAAATGTTGACCTTGTAAGGACATCATTTTGGTCCCAATTTTGAAAATGAAAAAAATGCAGATTGTTTCCTGTGAGAGGTTGGTTTATTGGTACGGTAGAGATAGGGGTAAAATATACAGTCTGTACAGTATAAAAACGATTGCAACTGACCAAATGTCCCCACAAGTATAGCAATA
This sequence comes from Danio rerio, assembly GCF_052040795.2. Lineage (NCBI taxonomy): Eukaryota > Metazoa > Chordata > Actinopteri > Cypriniformes > Danionidae > Danio > Danio rerio. Next base: position 18,531,513 of record NC_141025.1, read on the forward strand.
CCAGTAAATTTTGACCTTGTAAGCACATTATTTTGGTCCCAATTTAAAAAAAATGCAGATTGTTTCCTGTGAGAGTTGGGTTTAGAGGTACTGTTGGGGTAGGGGGTAGAATATACAGTCTGTACTGAATGAAAATGATTACAAATGTCCAGCT